>NC_056733.1:149110478-149370478 GCF_019279795.1 Protopterus annectens | reverse complement strand
GAGATAGGATGGCTATAGGTCTATAGTTTGAGAGTTCAGTTGAGTTGCCCCCTTTGTGAAGTGGAATTATGAGTTGCCCCCTTTGCGAAGTGGAATAATGTGGGAGATTTTCAAGATGGAGGGGACATAGGATTCATGGATAGTATGACTTATTAAGATGGAGATAGGGTTTGCTATTTCATTAGCGGCCTTTTGTAGAAATTCTGCAGGGAGTAAGTCTGCTGCCAGGGTGGTGGGTTTCAGTTTCTTAAGTTGGGATTTAATATAGTCTGTGGGGATATGATCAAATTTGAGGGGAATTAAATGTTCTGGAGAGGGTGAGGTAGTGTTGGAGGTGTTGGGAGATAGATTTTTAGCTAGGGACTGGACTGTTCCTGGAAAGAAAGTATTAAAGGTCTTTGCTACAATTTTAGCGGGTAGATGTAGGTAGTCGAGGGGGTGGGGTTTGAGGATTTACCTGGATGGAGCAGTTTATTAAGGCCTGACCAGAATTTTTGTGTTTGACTTTGGTGCTTTTTCTGTAAATTGAAATAGTAGATTTGTTTGTCTAGCATATGGATTTTTTTGCCTCGTTTCTCAATTGTTTGTATCTAATGTGGTCTTGTGGGGATTTGGTGGATCTCCAGGAGGTCCATGCTGTGTTTCTAGCAATAAGTTTTTGTCTACTACCTTTAGTTAGCCATGGAGATATTTTGTTTTTGGTTCTAATAGTTCGTTTGAGAGCATGCCTGTCTAAGATGGCTAGGAATTTAGTACTGAAGTCTGAGACTGCTTCGTCAAGGGGAAGTAGTTTCAGATTGGACCATTTGCATGAGTTAAGTTTGGCAGGGAAATTAGTCAGGTTAAAGTTCTTTGTGTTTCTAATGGTTTTAAAGGTGGTTTGGTGAGGCATGTCATGCTTTTTTCTGATTATATAGGTTAGGAAGTGGTCACTCATGTCCTCAGGTATGGTGCCTGATTTATATAACTGGGGTTCATTGTTTATTAATATCCAATCTAGGATACTTTCCTTATTGCTGGGCTTATTGATTCTGGTAGGGGAAGTTATAATCTGGGAGAAGCCATGTAAATTAATATGGGTGGTGGGGAAGTTTGATGAACATGTTTTCCATTCGATATTGAAGTCTCCAAGAATAATAGTTTCTTGGGGGTGGTTAGTGGACAGTCATTGGAGGGTACTTTCTAAGGTGTCTATGTTGTCACCTGGGGGAATGTAGATACATGCCATGTTTATAGCTTTGTGTTTGTTAAGCTGGACATTTGTGATGAGCATTTCAGAGTTGCTAGTTATCAGGCTTTGTGGGGTACTAATAGTGGATACTTCTAGAGTGAATTCATACTTGATGGCTATTCCATCGCCTTTCCTGCCTTGCCGGTCAAGTCTTATTATATTGTAGTTGGGGGGTAGAATCTCATTATCAGGGATAATGGGTTGAGCCAGGTTTCTGTAAGGCATAATAGGTCAAGGGAGTACATGTCCAGAAGAGCATGCAGATAGTGAATTTTATTCTTTATACTTCTGATGTTTAGGTGACAAACTAGTAATGAATTAGGGGCATTATAGGAGCTCCGTGGGGTGGTCACAGTGCCATTAGTGGAGTTAGTGGTATCAGGTACATTTGGGCCTGGGTTAGGGTGGATGTCGCCATCGGCTATGAGGTTTGGTAATGACTTCCTTACTAGTTTGTGGATTTTTAGTAGGAGTTGATGGTAGTATTTAGTACTAGAGTTTATATAGGTAGCTCATATGGGATGAAAAGGTTTTGGAGTGGTAGACTTAGAGAAAAGGAGGGGTAGTAATGGAGTGGGGTAGTGTGGTTGGTTGCTAGTGGTAGTATTGGATGTAGGATACTGATGGCTAGGTAGGTAGTGGCGTTCATAGGCAGTGAGAAGATAAAGTATTACAAGTTGGGATATGAGGTAGTAGTGTAGGTTTTGTTGATAAGATGGGAGTTAGTGGAGACATTGTGGGGTAAATAGTATTTGTGTTATGGAGTGTAGGTGGGGAGATTCAAGAGAGTGAATCGTGGGAAAGTGGTGGGTTGGGAGTGGGGGGTGGGTTTAAAGACAGAATGTGTTTTGGTTGGTTGGTTGTGACGTGTGGGGGTGGCAGTTAATGAGGGGGTGTGGTTTGTTGAGTATAAATGTAGGAGTACTGGGGGCAGGGTAGGAGAGCAGAGTGAGGCCGCAGGGCGAACGGAGCAGGTAGAGCCAAAGGAAGGTGAATGTCAGGACAGGTTGGGTTGGGAACAATCAGCTATGTAGATAGCAGAGCAAGTAGCCAGAGTGCACAGAGGGAGAGTATAAGCTGAAAGGACTAGAGAGGTGGGGAAGCAGCTATGGTTGTGGGGGAGAGGGGTGGAAAGTAGAAGTAGTAAAATACACTGGATGGTCAGTCAGGAGCTACTCATAAGGCAGGGGATATTAAGTGGATTCAGGCTGCCATCTAGTGACCAAATCTTGAAAGTACAGCAAAGTTTCTTGTACAGCCCGGGGCTGGGAAGCCTATGAAATGTGGTTTTATCATGGCTTGGAGAAGGGCATAGAAGGCTGGATACGTGGGTACAGAGAAAGGGAAGGGAAGGGTGGCTACTGCAGTATCTGAATTAGAGCAAGTTCTAACCACCTAGCAGGGTTGTGGGACTAGCGTCTAAGCTTAACAAAACTCAACAGTATATAGACATACTTAGGTATAAATTCCCTTGGAATTGCAGAGGTAATTCTTTCAGGGGGTAGGTTTAGCAGGAGCTTGGCAGTATAAACCTGGCTTCTTTACCATGTCCAGTAGGTTGTAAAATATTTTCTGTGTAGGGCAGGGAAGCTAGAGAGAATGTGAAGAGGAGAGGCAATGAGAAAAAGGACAGTCACAGATACCAGTTTGTTAGTATAGGCAGCATAGAAAATACTTTACAATTGTGCAGTATTAAACAGGGATGCGTAACATTAAAACAGTTTAAAACATGCTTCACCATTGGGAGCAAAAGTATATTTACACCGTTGTAGTGGTAAACTCCTTTGTGTAGGCTAACAGAAATTGAACGTTACTCTCCATGAATTGAGGAGCTGTAACCACCAGGTACTGGGTCATTAGCAATAATAAAGGGGTAAAAATGTAATAAATCAGGTAGCAGCTGAACAGCTATATAAACTACGTGTTCCTCTTAACACCAGGGTGGTATATATATATATATATATATATATATATACACATATATATATATATATATATATATATATATATATATATATGTATGTATGTATGTGTGTGTGTGTGTGTGTGTGTGTGTGTGTGTGTGTGAGTGTGTAAAAATCCAAATAATTGAATGCTTGTAATGGCAATCATTTTATTACTGCCAGAAGTGATCAAATACTCATTTGATTGCTTCTGCTGGCATTATTTTGCGGGAGGTCACAAAAGAGTGAGGAGTGGGAATTTGCCCTTCCCCATCTGTTGTATATTCTCAGGGTTTGTTTCTTTCTTTTTCTTTAATTATTCTGAGTTCTTTGTCTGTTGATATTGCAGCTTATTAGTCATGTTAAACCTACTTCCATTAGTACCCCATTTTTTATTGTTCTGCTGTCCCCCTTGTCTGTAATCACCTCCAAAGTATTGATTCATATCTTCCAGTTGATTATCATAGGTTCATAGGGTCATACTAGGCTATCTGCCCTAGGGCATTTATAAGCCTAGCCAGAATGTGTTTGGCTTTCGCCACCCATTTTAAATTTATTTTGCTATGCCCTTTTTCGAGGTTAGTATACTGTGCCTCTGTCTAACAGTGACAAATGATGCCATACACTATGTATATCTCAAAAAGAAAACATACTCACTAATACTCCACCCTACAAGACATAATGCATAGCATGTTATATGATCATGTAATGCAAAGACAGCCTTACACACATTAGCACTTGTGGATATGGACACAAATGGACCATGATATGTAGAGGCAACCCTAGCAACAGTAGTTAAATTCTTTTCTGCCCTATAACATAGCAAGCAGCAGTTAGACATGGATTGTTTAGCAACTGTACATCTAAATATCCAGTAGTTCAAAAAGCATTATAACAGTGTAATCAGCTCAGTAGCACAAAACAACTCAAAATGTAGGTGCAAAGTAGCAACTACTGATTATTAAGCAGCACAAAAGTATAACCCCAAGTGATAATAATGTGGTAGCATATCTACTTTATTCCTAATTATACAGTTTCAAGCTTTTTGTGAAGAACAGAGGAAAATAAACTAGTGTAGAACAGAAAAAGGGGAAAGAAAGGAAGGGAAAGAGACTGGCATTACATAGATGGATGGTAAATGCAGTCAGATGAACAGACTGTTTTACAATGTATAGTCTGTTGCAAGGACATCTCATAAGGATATTGTAAAACTTTATACACATAGAAATTTACTAGCATATACTTAAATGTGTACTTTTATATAGGGTGTTAGGACCAGAACTGCTATCAGCATACATCAACTACTATATAAAGTGTAATGTGGTGGCATAGGGGTTAAAAAAACTAGAGATTCCTGCCTTAAACAATTTATCAGCATGTTTGTCTAAATATTTTAGCCTCTGTATTTTGATCATGATGGCTTCTGGAGTTAAAACTGAAAAATCAATTGAGCTCTCATTTGTCTTCTCTCCGTTGATTCTGATAAACATCTGAAAGGATAGAATGGGTTTAACCATGCAGCTTTAACTGTTTAAAAGTAGAGGCATTTGCAGATGGCTCACCAGCCATATTTGTAAGAGGCCAGTTACATAGTTGCTGTAAGTCCAGGCATATTACTCAACAAAACGAACTTTTTTCTGTTGATTAACTAGCCCACCAAGGCAGCTGTACTGATTAAGTAAGAGCTGGAGTACACTGTACTGTGCCCCATGGCACACTGCCCTATGTACCATGGCACACTGTCCTACATACCATGACACTATCCTGCGTACCACAGCACACTGCCCTATGTACTACAGCACACTCTCCTATGTACCATGGCACACTGCCCTATGCACTGCAGCATTGTCTGTATAATTCCTGATTTTGCCCTGGCTGCTGCATGTCCCTGGCCCCAGAGGATCTGTTCTACTCTTTCTACCTCCTATCCTGCTCTAAGATATGGAAACCTACCTGTCAGGTCATTAAGGACCCCTTACATTTAGTTACAGCCATCTCAACGTCTGGCCAAAGAAACCTGCTGCCCTAGTACAAACCCCCAGATACCAAAGGGAATAAGGAACTTTCTACCTCCTATTCTGCAGTAAGACTTGGGAACCTACATGTCTGGTCATTAAGGGCCCCTTACATTTAGTTTCAGGCATCTCAACATCTGGCCAAAGAAACCTGCTGCCCTAGTACAAACCCCCAGATACCAAAGGGAATAAGGAACTTTCTACCTCCTATTCTGCACTAAGACTTGGGAACCTACCTGTCTGGTCATTAAGGACCCCTTACATTTAGTTACAGCCATCTCAACATCTGGCCAAACAAACCTGCTGCCCTAGTACAAACCCTCAGTTACCAAAGGGAATAAGGAAGTACATTCTACCCTAGACCTAACTGATAAGATGTACTATTTCTGTAATAACTTAGTGTTGTATTGTAACTAAGCTACTGAGCCAGAAATCCAGCAGCCATACCCCTCTCTACCCCATAAGCAACAGTTTTTCTTTCCTTTGAATTCTATTATCTGAGCCATCTCTACCAGCTATCTCTTTTACAGGTACCTTTTGCTGTACTTTAATCTTTGCCCACTAGGTGGCATGCTAATCTAGACTTGTCTTGCATCCCTCACCCCACTTTCCCAAATTACATATCAGTCTACTTTCCAATCTTCCTGCGGTATTACACTGTTCTTAGTTTTTTTCCCCTCCATCTAGCTATATTTCTCTCATTCCTTATCCCTTAACTACCTAATAGCTGCATTATCATACCATACTCACCTGTAACTACCTAGAGTGCTTCAGGAATCTGCTGCTCACAGATTGTCTCTGCAGAATCTTCCTTTACCAGCTCTAACCTGCTCCGTTCGCCCTGTGGGCTCACTCTGTTCCCCTACCCTACCTACAATTTCCACCCACCTCTAGTGCTCCTACATTTATACTTCTGAGCCCACACCCTTTCCCTTATTATCCAATAGCATTTTAGTACTCACCCCTTCCCTTGTTATCCAATAGCATTCTAGTACTCATTACACATTAAATACCTACACACTCATACTCATACTGCTAATCATTCTACTACCCCTGAAATACTATCTCACTCCAAACTATCTATCAACCCTTACTTTCTGACTACATTCTATCTTTTCCCTCACTATGCCTTTAACTCACAAACCCAGACTTATAAATCTGTTTCTCTTACTTGCAGTATTACCTATTCTACCTATACCCTATATCCTTACCTTGTATGAAAACTTATGTTATACTGGATCCCACCATCCCCTAAAACAAACATTACTATTAAGTCAACTAGCCTTCCAAAGCCATGCTAACATAACTTCTACCTTAACCTAACTTTCACCAAAGTATCACAGGGTAGCCAATATTACTTTCCTCCAAGCCAGAAAGTCACAAAAATCTTCTGCAAACTCCTGAAATTTACATATATAGTCTTCAACAATACCCTCTACTTCACGGTGATATTCATCCCAACCCAGGACCAAACAACAACACCCCAGATAACCCCTACCTACCTCATCTTACCACCCCATTCACCCCCACTAGAACCCCTAATTCTCTGCTCATAGCACATCTCAACATACAGAGCTTAAACAATAAAATGAGCTAACTACACGTTCTGCTAGACATACATTAATTTGATATCCTATGTTTAACAGAAACTTGTCTCAAACCAATAACAAAGGACAATGAAATTATCCCATCTGGTTATAATATCTTGAGATTAGACCAAACAACCAAAAAGGGTGGTGGGGTAGCAATTGTGTACAAATGTGAGTTACATGTTACTTCAGTGGATGTACAACTACCTTTAGATAGTAATGCTGAAATCCTTATCTCTAAGCTTCAGGTCAATGCTAGTAAATCCATACACATAATATGCTCCTACCTACCCCCAGGCAATAACATCAACATCCTAGAAAGTATCCTATGCTGGCTTTCTACATCCTTCCCACAAGAAAACTATTGTACCTGGTGATTTTAATATAGATTGGAATATATGTACCTCACACAAACCTACAACCCATATAAACCTTTATAGCTTTTCCCAATCACCACCCCTACCAGATTCCATAAACCCAGTAGCAAAGAAAGTACCTTAGACTGGATCTTAGTAAATAGCCATTCCCTCTCTTATAAAGCATGTACCCTTCCTGATGATATTAGTGACCACTCCCTTACTTATATAATCAGACAAAAAACCTTTATTCCCAACCAAACTATCTTTAAAACTACATGGAACAAAAAAGATTTTAATCCAGCAAGCTTCCAAGCTGAGCTGCAAGCCTGTGACTGGTCACCCTTAAAACAACTCTCCCTTGAGGAAGCAGTATCCTATTTTAACTCCAAATTCCTACAAATCCTGGAATACCATGCCCCTACTTGATCTATAAGAACTAGAAGTAAAGCTGCTCAATGGCTCACTAAAGAGACTAGGCATAAAATCTTATTGAGAAATAAAATCTGGTCTAAATGGAGAAACACTAAAAACCCAACAGATCATCAAAACTTTAAACAGCTGAGAAATGCCACTAAAAAATCAATACTTCTTGACAAAAAAAAAAAACTTTCATTTTAAACTCCAGCAGAAGCACCAACAAAAACCACAAACTTTCTGGTCAGGTATAAATAGACTTCTACACCCATGCCACTCCAAGATGCCAACCCTATCAGGTCTCTCCCTTAACACTCCCAACGAGATTGCTAATGCTTTCAATACCTTTTTTACTGAAACCGTCCAATCTCTAGCAAACCCCTTACCACCTGTTAGCTCAACCCTCCCATCCTCCCTGGCTAGCATACCCCTTACCTTTCATTTACAACCAGTTCATACATCCCTCATCTATACCCTACTTCACAAACTTAAACCATGTACCCCCTCAGCTGATCTCCTACCAGCTGAATACCTGCAAATTGCGGCAAAAGTACTTGACTATTCCATTTCCATCCTAATTAATAGAACCATTACTGAAGGCTCTACCCCATCTCTCTGGAAAATCTCTCACATTATCCCAGTTCACAAGGGTGGTAACTCAACTGAAATCTCTAACTTTCGTCCCATAGCTTTACTTTCTCCTTTAGCCAAAATTATGGAAAAATGCATCCACCAGCAACTACTTGACCACCTTCTCCAAAATAACCTACTAACTGACTGTCAGCATGTTTTAGGCCTTCCCACAGCACTACCACTGCTCTCTTATCCTTCTCTGACTGCATTAGCAAACATTGTAATAATAACATGCTCTCAGCTGCAGTCTTTACTGACCTCTCTAAAGCCTTTGATATGGTTAATCATCCGATACTTATAAATATGCTTAAATCACTCTCACTAGACACACAGGCATTACAATGGTTCAAGTCCTACTTAGACAATAGACAGCAAGCTGTCCTTTGGGACAATAACTTATCCACACATCTCCCTATTACCCTTGGTGTCCCTCAAGGCTCTATCCTGGGACCTCTCCTTTTCTCTATATTCATTAACGATCTAAATGTAAATCTTCCTCAAGCTACCTGCATACAATATGCAGATGACTCCACATTTTGTGCTGCCTCATCTTCAGCTGAGCTCCAATCCATCACCCAAACCATATTTAACTCAGTAGAAAAATTGTTCCTACAATGTTCCCTCCTCCTAAATGCCAAAAAAACAAAAGTATTACTATTTACTCCAACACTAAAATCCTCCCCAGTAGATCTCACAGTTACATCCAACAATGGTACCGTCATAGCTCCTGACCCAACCACCAAACTCTTAGGCATAATAATTGATCACAACCTTAACTTTGACTCGCATATTCACACAACTATTAAAACAGTTAACAGAAAACTTGGTTCCCTTTACAGGATAAAACCTTTCCTTACTCCTGAAGCCAGAACTACCATTGCCCACACCCATCTGATCTCTACCCTCCTCTATGCCTCCCCGATTTATACTAATCTGTCCAAAAGCAACCTTAACAAACTGGAAACCTCCAATAACAACATTGCCAGATTTGCCACCGGCTCCCCACTTGGAACCCAGCACTGTCTAAATCTCAAACAGCTAGGATGGCTAGAACTACAAAACCAGTTACAATTTCAACTTATTATCACCCATAAGATTCTGTATCATCCCAGCAATACTCCTGTTCTCTGTACCCTAATCTTCCCCTACATAAATCTTCCTACCCTTCGCTCAGCAAAGGAATTACTAGTAACCATCCAGAAGTCCTACAACAAAGCAGGTGATTCACTCTTCTCTAATTCTGTGGGGAAAACCTGGAACAGGCTTCCCAGCAAACTAGCATCACTTTTATCATTACCACTTTTTAAAAAGCAACTAAAAATACTCCTTAAAATACAATGGCTATGCCTGTGTACTAACCCCAGAGTAACGCTCCAATGTATAGCATTACTGTATTCCCTCCTCCCAAAACCCCTTAAGTGGGATTAGTAAACCTCCTTTACTCTGATTCTAGTAGAGTCTTTTCTGGGAACTACCCCTGAGTATGTACTTTGCAACATTCTTTTTGCTCTGAGCACGTGTTCCACTTTGTATGTATGCCAACCTTGTTTTACTTTGAGTGTGATATTTTAAACAACCTTAATAGTTACTTTGAATCTTTTCCTTTTTCCTAGTCTTCTACGTGTCGAATGTCAAACCCTTTACCATATAAATATGCTTCTAGTAGTACTGTATTGCTAAACTTTGTAGTCAAGTTTCTTTGATGTTAAGTTCTTTGAATCTCCACCAACAATGTATTTAATGTTTTATTTATTTTTTTCTATTTCCTGATTTACTACCTTAATTGGAGCTTATCTTCCCGGGCCTCTACTGAAAATGGACATGTATCCAGTTGGACTAGCCCAGTCAACAAATGTAAAATAAAATAATATAAATAAATAAATAAATAAATAATGAATTAGGCTGTAAATAGGAAAGGTCTGTAAGAAAGAAGTTAAATGCTGAAAAATAAAATACATCAACAACTGACTTCCGTGGTGCAGTGGTACTGTGGTACTAGTATTTTTTGAGGCTGAACAGTAAGAGCCATATCTGACTTGCATCATTCTATCATTAGGTTCACTGCCTATTCAGACCCAGTTAAGGGGATACTGCAGTATCTACTGGTGTGGACTGTGTCTACCCAGTCATTGAAAATCTAATTCCTGTGGCCATGGTGAGCTTTGGTCAGTGCAGTTTACATCAGTCCAAAAAAGGAATTTACTCACCTCACACATGTTGTAGAAGGCCTCAGATCAGTTTACATCACTCTCAAATTCTGAGGGTTTGAAAAAAGATTTTAACATTTTAGCCCTGGAAGACAGACTGTTTTTAAAGCTAATAAGTAAGATTATTTTATTTTAGTACACAAATAGAAGAAATAGCCAGCCCTCATAATATACATAAGAATTTTTAAATCACTGCTTCATTAAAACCAAAAAAATGATAGATTGATATCAATCAGACTGTAAGGTTGGGCATTAAACATTACATGATACAGGTGTATGCTTTGAGTACACGTGGTAAAGAGGAGGGATTTGACCAGTTTTATGAGGATTATGCAACATCCTTTGGAAACAACAACAAATAAATTGTCATATTTAGAATAGGTAATTGGACTGCTAAAGTCTGTAGTCAACATGTAGCTTGAATAACAGGCAGATTTGATCCTGGAATGCAAAATGAAACAGGACATAGAATAGATAGGTTCATAGGTGTGTACTTAGGCTAATGACCACAAGGGCCTAACTAAGACTAGCCATGTATCCCAAATCTCTGACAGGTAACTGTACCCTTGAAAAGTGTAAGTAGGTGCGTGGGAGATTAATTATTTTCAAGCAGGGGTCTGGGAGATGAACCATTTATAGGCTGCCTGTTTCCATTAGAGTCACAGGTGCCAAACCAGGGATGAATTTCCTGTTTCCCATTCACTTGTTCAAGTAACACTTGGATTGGGTTAGGGAGGACCTCTGCCTCACATGGATGGGGAGTCTGTTCTAGAGAAGGGATGGTCTCTGCTATACACACCCATCTCTCCATCAGGTCCTGTTTATATCACAGGTAAGTTTTAAGTCTTTAGAACAAGTAATTGTACTGCTGTTTTTTTGCAGATGTACAGGATGTTCATCAGAGTGGGGTCTGACAATACTTTCTATGTCAGGCATAGATCTCTCCTAAATTGTCCGTAAGAGACAGACTACAGAGATAGGGCTTTGAGGTGGCCTGTATAGGGCATGTGACTTATGCCCTGTATTCTATTAGTTAGAAACCTCTGTGCATGTTCCAATTGTTGGTGCACCTGGTTAGGTCCATAATAAAAGTGACATTGTACTCAAAGATAGGCCTGATGAATGCTGAATACAGTGGAAAGATGAAATCCTTGTACCTAGATGCCATATCTTTGTTTATAAGTTACACAATGTAGAATGATTTCCTCACTACTGTAGACATGTGATGGTTAAATGCTAGATTGCTGTGTATGTGTGTTCCCAATTCCCTCACTATTGGGTTGACTCTTACTAGTGTGTTGTCAATACAATGGTTACCAGGGGTGGATGATATTACACATTGCTTGGCATTAAGTTTTAGTCCATGCCTCTGACAGAAATTATTTGTCTGTGTCAGTCCTTCCTGGAGAACATTAGTGTCATTGGGGGATTCTATGACTGCTCTAAATATGCAATCATCTGCAAATTTTGCTAGTTAGAGGCCGTTGACATTGGCCTTGACTTCAGAAAAGTAAATGCCAAAAAGAAATGGTCCCAGGACCAATCCCCAAGAGACTCTGCTTGTGACTAGTCTATCTGTAAAGGTGGACCCCACAATTCTAACTTCCTGGGTCCTGTTTGTGAGCCAGCTGGCTATCCACTAGGTGACATAAGGGTTTATACCCAACTTCTTGAGATTGTAAACAGTGCCCATGTGGGTTACTGTGTCAACATCAAGATAATTCACTGTTCATAGCAAATACTCTAAAAGACATAGCTTTACACATAGGTATCACCAGATAGTAGCAAACCAGACTCAATATATACCAGACTCAATATATACTTTGCATTCAGAGACGGAAGAGTTCTATACAGTCAGCAGGAACAAGATCTGGAGCCGATTTTGGCTGAGACAACAGCTTCTTATTGCAAAGTAAATAATTAAATTAAAGAGAAGAGGTAAGTGGCATATCAATATAAATTCCAAGTGATATGTAGTGGAGGTAAACAATAGATTTAAGGGGTTAAACTTGCTGGACAGATTACCTGATGAACTATGGACAGGCATTTATGAAATTGTCCAGAAGGTGATATCAAATGTATTCCACACAGAAAGAAGATTAAGAAGCCAAAATGACTGTAGAGGATTTGGGTGTGGCCAAGTGGAGTAAGGAGAGAAACAGGAAATGGAGGCCCGAATGCAGCATTTCAGAGAAGAGCTAACAGTGATGTGAAGGCATATCTAAATGATCAGTACAAAGAAATAGAAGAGGGCAATAGATCTGTTCAAGAAGTCTAGTGCTATTAAAGGATGCCTCCAGCTAAAAATAGGCATGAGAAAGAACAACGATGGGAAAAACCTAAAATAAGCAGGTTATATTAAGAAGAGGTGGTAGTATTATACCTGAATATATAAGAAGGGCCCGAACACCACTGATGTATATGACAGCATATTCTCAGAACTAGTCAAAGACATCTTCATGTTAAATGGGCCTAAGAAAGCCTTGTTAAAATGAACCTGCAGGAAGTGATGGAGCTAAAGCTGAACTTCTTCAAGTCCTGAAAAATAAAATGTGACTGCTAGCAAATCTGTAAAAACATGGCAGTAGCCACTACACTTTAAAAGATGTAATTTCTATTCCAGTCCCAAAAAAGAGTAATGCTATGCCAGAATGGCCTTGGTTACAATTTGAGCATCTAAAACTCACTAACATATAGTAAGCTTTAGAGCATCCTAATGCAACATAGGTATGGGAAAGAGATGGAAAATCTGAGGCTGAGATGGGAAGAGAAGGAGAATGTTATGTTTTCTTTATAGGAACAGATGGGCTGTTTAAAGGTTTAAAAGGTGGCAATAAGTTAAAGGTTCTGCTAGAGATTTGGTATCATCGTACGAGATGGCTGCAAAGATAGCACAGAACTCCAGTGCAGATTTTAGGAGTCTCTGGAGCAGGAGTGAGAACATCTTGGAGATGTAGGAAATGTGAAGCATCAATATATGTTGGCAAGGTTTGTCTAGTTATAAATGTTGGTTAGGCTGTCATCCTTCAGATAAGATGTCAAACCAAGGTCTCATCTGCTTGAATTGGTGGTAGCTCAGGTGGATGTAAAAGATCTCATGGCACCTATCGAAAAAGAATAGGTGTACTTTATTTGGTTTGGCAGTTGGTGCATGGGGGTTAAGGTTGAGAGCTGTGATTTGTCTGGTACAGGGTTTGATTCTCTAGCCCTCAGTTACATACTGTGTGAACTTGAGCAATTCACTTAACCAGGAAGTGCTTGGAGGCACCTGAGAATTTGGGTTAGGCACCTCAAAGGCCCTCTGGACTGCAAGCCTAGTAGTTATCTATGAGCAGTAATGCTAACAAGTGCACAAATTATTGAACAATTGCACTGATTTTAGATGATAACAAGGTAATGCTTAAGGTGCAGCAAGCTAGACTCCAGCAATATATTCATCAAGCACTGCCAGATATCCAAGTTAGTTTTAGAAGATGCAGAGACACCAGAGATAAAACTATCAACATCTGCTGGATACTGAAGAAAGAAAGATATATCTTGGAAAACTGCTGTGTGTGTGTGGGTGTGTGGGTGTGTGGGTGTGTGTGTGTGTGTGTGTGTGTGTGTGTGTGTGTGTGTGTGTGTATGATAAACTGCATTCTCTTTGCCTCCTGAAGAATTTATATCTAGAACAAGAGGCAACAGTTAGAACTGAATATGGAATAACTAGTTCAAGGCTGGGAAATTGAAAAGTCTGTATAGTTTCTCCCAGTTTATTCTACTTATATGCTGAATATAGTAGGCAAAATGCTGCATTATGTTAAATGATAGAAGCAAATTTACTGGAAGAAACAATAAAGCCTCAGATATGGAGACAGTACCACTCTAATGGCTGTAAGTGAAAAAGATGAAGGTGAAAGAAGAAAAAGCTGGCCTCTTCCTCACCATCAGTAGAACTAACATTATGACATTTAGCCCTGCCAGTTCTTTGGAGAAGAGGTATAGGCAGTTGTTGTTGTTGTCTTTTGGCTTTTCCTGGTTAGGGGTCACCACAGCAGAACTCCGGTCTGCTAATGGTTGTGACATTTTATTTTCCTAGGCACAAATATATCTGTAGATAGGTTCATAGGTAAGTACTACACTATGTGCACTTGAGGGACATTTTAAGAATAGCCAATTTCCCTTTTTGTGCTCAAATTAACCTATCCCATGTTTGTATTCATTGGCCTTACCCATCTCATGGTCAGTAATTGTATATTACCCCTAATGACAATAACTGGGATCATACCATATATAATTTGGTGGGGCCCATACATGGGATAAAGTATTTAGGAACTGCCTCTGTCTATTAGTAGCAGAGGGGACATTCATTTATACATCTAAGTTGCACTTGAACATGGGCTGGATGAACTTTGTTTTATGTGGCTGGGGAGTCTGTTCTAGGGCAGCAGTATCCTCTGCAAGATATACCTGTCCCCCCAAACCATACTACTGATGTTGCAGAAGAGGTTTATTTCCCTAGACTGAGTATTTCTGATACCATTTGACTTGCTGACGTGCAGTAAATACATCAGTAATGGGTTGGAGGATGCTTTGTATGTCAGATACAGGTCATTACTTAGCAGTTTATAGGATATCAAGAATAGTGGCAGGGCTTTTGAGGTGGTCCATGTAGGCCATGTTATTTAGGCCTTGTATTCTTTTAGTAAGGTTATTGCATGTTGCTGGAGAGTTACATGCCAAAGTGGGCATTATATTCAATGGTTGACCTACTGAGGTCTGAGTAAGGGGACAATTGCATTCCTAGATATAGGCATAATTCTCTTTGTTAATAAACTTCTCAATAGAGATGGATTTTCTTACTCCAGTGGACACATGTTGGTCAAAAGCTAGGTCACTGTCTATGTAAGTTACCAAATCCTGACTAACTGGGTCAACTCTTAGGGAGTATTATCAATGTGGTAGTTCCCTAGGGTAGATGACTTCCCAAAGGATACAATAATGCATTTTTCTCTCATTTAGTTTCAGTCCATGATTTTGGCACCTTCGATGAATGCTGTTAGCTGGCAGCCATCTGCAAACGTAGTCAACAAGAGCCGCATGGTACTAGCTTTTACTTCAGAAAAGTAGGTGTCAAGCAGCACAGGCCCCACACAGGATCCTGGGGTACTGCTTCACACAACAGCCAGTAACTTGAGTAAATTCAGTCACAATCAATTCCAAAGAAGAAAACCAAGCAGAATAGTCACTGGAACCATGAGCTACGTCTGGAGCAATATTTATTATGTTCTTTGATTGTGGATTTCCCAATATAAAAACTTGAATATGCCCTACAGGTTGCAAGATATATAACACTGGTGGAATTACAGGTTGGAAAATATTTGAAAGTATATGTTCTATTAGTTACTGGATGTACAAAATATGAGTCTCTGTTAAGACTACAACAGCAGCAGTTATGACATGGAAAATTGATAGAATCGTAGAACATAATTCGGATATAAGAAGCAATATATCAACTAACTCATTGGCTAAGCATGTTAGTGATACTAGTTCATCTCATACTTTTACTTTCAGGGTTATGGATATGATTACCAAAAGCATAAGAACGGGCGATCTTAACAATAGACTTGAGATTAAAGAATATAACTGGATATTACAATTACAAGCGGACTGTCCACCAGGTATTAATCAAACTATTGCACTTAAAACAGTGCTTAAGTTTAAACAGTCATGCTTGAAATAGTTTTATGCTGTGTTTTTTAGTAGGAATTTGCTGCTATGTTTTCTAAAATGTGGTTGCTTTAATTGAATTACTGATGTTGAATTTCTAGTGGCTGTGTAATATAGATTATAGTATTTAAATACATTGTTATTGTCTTAAAGTTTTTAACACTGAGGGAGGGTCTGTGAAAGCCTGAAAGCTTTGTTTTTTGAATATTAAAATGTTTTTATTTTGGTATGTTGAGTTTGTTTTTATTGCTGTGATACTTTTTTACGAGCCTCTGCTTTACTTTGACTCTTATTTTTATGCTAATTTTGATATCTTGTAAAATATACCAGTACTTCCTCATTATATTCTTGACTTTATTGGTATTTTTATTGTAAGTTAACATACATCTATTTCTGTTAGTATTCCTTGCGCTGTTAACCAAATTCTGTACATCATTTCATTCAGTTGAAAAAATAGGTCTGTCTGTAGCCGTTCTATGTTCCTTCACTTCACAATTTTTCTACACTGTTCTTTTATCATATCCCCTATCTATGATGTCAGTGACTACATTTTGAAGTTGAGTAATCATGTTTTTATCCTTTGTTTTAAGTTTTGCTACCCTAAAAAGCTGTTTTTCCTTACATTCACAAACATAAAATTGTGGGTGCATGCTGCTTTGATGCAGATATGCATTTCTTTTAGCTGATGTCTTGTATAGTTTTATCATTATTCTTAAAATGGTAATGTCTAAAAAAAAGTCAATATTTGTTTCTGTTCTTTAAAGGGTCTGAGCATTATTCCTGCAGCTGTTGTTGATATTTCGAAGAGATTGCCCGAGTTAAAATACTTTGTTCAGACACTGAATTTAAGCATATTATTTAGCAATAATGCTTCTTGAAATAAGTCTAATATAAGTAAAAATATGTAAAAGATCAAGTCTTTTTGTTCTACCTAATCAGAGCACTATGCATGTTTTCATAGAAGTAGAAGAGACATAAATTTATAATCTTTATAAAGATAAATGGATACAAATGTTCTTTAATTAAAGGAAAACTATTAGTGGTCACCTCCTTAATTAACAATGATAAGATTGTAAATAAGAATACAGATACAGTTGGGGGGTAGTAGTTCTCGACTTCACACACTATTTAACTGGAATGAGAGAAATGTTGAAATGGGCTGATTATGAGGAGATTACCAAGAGTGAATGTAGAAAAGATTATTAGCAATGTTCTAAGTGTTGTAAATGACTGGTATATTAGTAATAAGATCAGTAGTGAATTGCTGAATTATTTAACTGCATCAAAACCTGTTCTGGCATTCATCTATGGGTTACCCAAGGTGCATAAATCTTTGATCCTCAATTCAGGCCAATAGTCTCAGCGAGAGGATGGGTGACAGATCCTATATCCAAATTCTTAGCCACCCAGATAAGAGTTAATTTTGATAAAACAGTAACAATCATAAAATATATGAATGATTTTTTACATCATCTCTATGAATGGCCCAAGAATGAAGATTTAAGTAGTTGTCTGTTCATTATATTAGACGTGGACTCACTTTTTTTTACCATGATACTGAATGATGTAGGCATAGAATATGTGAGAGAGTATTTTTTAGATTTCACTAAATAAACACATTATTTTAATATGCTATGTAATTTACTAAAATTGGTCCTGAGTAATAATGTATTCCTGATTCAAGAACAATTATACATACAAAGAAGAGGGGTAGCAATGGGGAACCTATTGTTAACAGTTATATGAATATTGTGATGTACATTTGGGAACGGAAGTTTGTGTTAGATACAGGAAATGTGTTTGGAAAGAAGATTAACTTCTATCGTAGATTTGTTGACAACCTATTTTTTATTTGGAAGGGTAACAAGTTCTGATGAATTTTATGATTATGTTAACTTACAATAAAAATGTCAATAAAGTCAAAAACATAATCAGCAAATACTGATATATTTTACAAGATATTCCAGAATTGAATTTACAAAATATAAGTAGACATAGTTTCAGATATAAGAGAAGTCAGAACCTAAAACACATCTTGTGTTATAAGGAACAGAGTTGTTTAAACATAAGGAACAGAGTTGTTTAAACAAAATAAGAATAAGCAACTAACAAAGGGGGTACTAGTAAATGTGACAGGTGTAAGTATTGTTGCTTTATAAGTAATAAGAAAATGTTTATTCATCCTATTATAGGCAAAGGATATATTCTAACAGCGCATGGTAATTGCAATACAAGGAATTTGGTATATCTAGTTAGGTGTAACTCATACCTGGCATATTGTGTGAGGAAAACAAATCAGAAATTTAAAGAACGAACTGGAAATCATCTTTTCAAAATAAAGAGATGAATATTGACTAATGCCTTATATAAAGATATGAAAGAGAAAGGTGTTAATCAGAATTTAAAATGTTCTATTTTAAAATGTTTAAATGAGACAATGCGTGGTGGTGATGTAAAAGAGTGCACAGAGTTTGAAGAATGTTATTGGATTTTATGCCTAGGACCACATATACATCCAGGGCTTAATGGTACTGTTTCACTGAAACCAGTACTAAGAGAACTTCAAAAGACAGTTTAATTAATGATGGTCACGTGACTTTATAGTATTTAAATGAGCAGGTGCTGTTTTATCTTATTTTTATTCTGCCTGAGGAAGCCCAGCAGGGCAAACGTTTTTACTAGCATGATTTCATTGTGTTTTTTAAGTGAATAAACATTGCTCTGAAAGTAGTTCATAGTTCCAGTGATTATTTTGTTTGATTAGGAGCCTGGAGAATTCCGCAGGTGACTCATCTCTTTGTGAAGGCAACTTTCCCTATTCTGATTATCTGCATCCTATCTTTGAGTGATTTGACAATCCAGTTTTCTAGAATTCATGAGTGGAGAATTGTATCAAACGCTTTTGCTAGGTTGAGTTATGTGGTGTGTATAATTTTACCTTCATCAATTGCTTTGGTGACCAAAATCCACCATGTTAAGTTAGCATGATGTGTCCTTGATGAATCCAAACCAAGATGGGTCCAGTGTTTGGAGATTCCCTATGTCCTGATTAATTAATTCCATGATAAGTCATTCCATGGCTTTGCATATATGGCTGATCAGACTTATGGGGCTATAATTGCCTGGGTCTGTTTAAAGTCCTACCTTATGCAGGGGAATGACTGTAACTCTTCTTCATTCACTTAGTACAATACCTGTATGGAGACTTAGATTGTACTTGCAGCTATGACATTTAAAAAAGCTATTGCAGATCTGGATAATATTTTAAATAGTAAATATATAACATTGTCATCAAAAGCAACAGTTTTCCTCATAGTAATGTACAGCTGAGAGAGTTAGACTATAAGTAAGGATCAGTGTCGGAAAATTGATGCATCTAAACTGTAGTGCTGGGGAAGAAACTTCTGGCAATCTTGTTGACTGCAAGGAGATCAAATCAGTCAAATTCAGTTCACAAGAGGACCTAATAGTAAAAGTAAAACTCAAACACTTTGGGCACATAACATGAAAACAGGATTCATTAGAGAAGACAGTAATGCTGGGAATGAACAAAGGTAAAAGAGGAAGGGTACTTCAGATTCTAAGGTGGATGGAGTGTTTGCAGTTCTTGAGAAAAGTTTGGCATGCTAATGTCTTTGAGATCACAAAACATCATCTTATACTAAACAAAACTGTACAAGGCTATTTGGTTCACTGTTGTCATTTACCCTTTTATATTACTGTATATAACTCGGTCTACAAAAGTTCAATCTTTTGCAGCAAAATTTCCATACTTTGATGATATGTCAACCTTATAAGATAAGATTTGTTCTTCTATTTATAAAGAGAAAATACTGTCAAAACTTTCTTTTCCTTTAAACTATTACTGATTGAAAACAGTGAATTTTAAACTCAGTGACATCAGCACTGGGAAAATGTGAGGTACATCCATAGACTTAATCAGGGGCACCATCGTTCACACATCCATTGATGTCTCTGGCTGTACCTCATGCTGTAATTAAGGTGACATCAACAACGGGATTTCTAAATTTATTTGGGATCTGACTTTATCAAAAAAAGTTTACAAATGCTTTTTCTTAAAATACAGCCATAAAATAAGGAGAAACCAGAAGGAAAATGCATTGTGGCATATATCTCACCACAGATTCATAGGTTCATAGACATATACTAGACTAGCGACACCAAGACCTTTATAAACCTAGACACACAACTGAACCCAATTCTGCCCTTTGTTACACGGTCATTTATTTAGAGAAGTATGTTAGTTAGGAAGTACTTAAGATGTTGTGTGTGGGAGGGTATGTTAGGGTATAATTAATGTCTACCTCTGCCTTTGAGAGAGATGGGGACAGACTCAGGGCAAATTTCCAATTTCACATACAATGCTCAAAGTTTCAGCAAAAGATACTGGAATGGAATGCAGAACTGCAGGCACATAGGATGAAACTGGGTACAGATAAAACAGTTGTAAGGGAAACAAATGGGAGAAATCTGAAGAAACTGAGAATTGAGATAGAAGGGAAAATAGTGGAACAGATTAATAGCTTCAAGTATCTGGGAGGGCTGGTTGAGAAGAAGCGATGTCCGAATGAAGAGGTCAAAGCTATTAGGGGAGCTGCAGCTAAGTGGCACAGAGTGTTACTAGTGGCATATGACAGAAGAATGCCAAAGAAGCTGAAATGTAAGGTGTACAAAATAGTGATGTGATCAGTACCATTGTATGGTACAGAAACCTGGTCAGTAAATGCAGACCAATTGAGGATGCTAGAGGTGATGGAGATAAAGTGTCTGAGATGCACAGTAGGAAGTACACTACAGGACAGACAACAAAATAAGGACATACGAGCAGAAAGCAAAGCAGCTCCATCTGCAGAAAAGATCAAAGAGAACAGAATACAGTGGTTTGGGTGCATGTTCAGAAAAGCAGATGGCAATCTGATTATAAAGATTTTAGATAGACAGGAAGAAGTCAAGAGGAAACAAGGGTGTCCAGTAAAGAGGTGTCTGGACTATGTGAGAGAAGACCTGTGATAGTCAAGTATTAGTCTCAAAGAAGGTGGGAGAGTGGTGCTGAGAAGAAAGAGATTGCAAGAGTTGACATGACACCCCAATGCCAAGTACAAAGAATGAAAAGAGGGGGTGATGATTATCTAGAGGGGTTGATGATTATCTAGAGGGGGTGATGATTATCTAGAGGGGGTGATGATTATCTAGAGGGGGTTGATGATTATCTAGAGGGGGTGATGATTATCTTTATGATGATGGTCAAGGTTATGCTAGAACAGGGTTATGAATGCACTCTGCTTCACTTGAATGGAAAGCCTATTCCAGAGAAGGAGAACCTCCGAGACACATATCTATCTCACCAGCATGTCTTATTCATGTTGCAAGCAAAATTGTAGTCCTTGGATCCAGTGGTTATGGTGGTGTTCATTTTGCAGATGTGCAAAGGGTCCATTAGAGTGGGATCCAAGGATCCCTTGTATGCCAGGCATAGACTGGCTCAAAGTAACCTGTAGGATACCAAGTATATGGAAGGGCTTTAAGGATGTCTGTATAGGACAATGTGTTTATACCTGAACTCTCTTGGTGAGGAACTTTTGTGGGCATTCCCACTGCTGTGTATACCTGGTCAGGTACATGCCAAAAGGGGCACTGTACTCAAAGATGAGTCTGATAAGGGCCAAAGAAAGTGTAACTATGACTTCCTTGGGTCTGGATACCATGCAGTTGGAAGAATAATTGCCTCTATACCAAAAGTTGACCACAATCTGAAAAAACAGAAGCACTTGGAGCCACGAGTCACACAAACGAACTTTATTCCATAAAAAGCACACAAAGACACTAAGAAACACTGAACTTCTTCTCTGCATTTTCCGTTAACAATGTAACTTCATCAGCATCTGGATACCATGCACTTACTTATAAGTTGGGTAACTGAGAATGATTATCTTATGAACTTGGCTAAATGTTGATCAAAGGCCAAATTACTGTCTACATACGTTCCCAGGTCAATAACTACTGGGTCAACTCTCAGATGTATCTTATGAATGTAGTAATTAACCTAGTTGGTTGTTTTCCCAAAGGGCACTATGATGCACTTCCTGGTATTTTAATCCATGGCTTTGGCACTGGCCATTTGTCTGCAGTAGAAACTCTTGCAAGATGTTTGTTTCATGAGGGAACCAATGATAGTTCCCAATTTGCAGTCATCTGTAAACTTGGTTAGCCAAAGGCCCTTGACATTAGCCTTGCCCTCTGAGAGATAGATGCCAAAAAGGAGTAGTTCCAACAGGGAGCCCTAAGGTACCCAGCTGTTGGTTGGTCTTTTAGTGGAGGTCTCACTAATCCTGTCTTTCTGGGTCCCATCTGTGAGCCAGCTGGCAATCCAGTAAGTTATGTAGGGTTTTATGCCCAGTTTGATGATTTTGTCAACAATACTTGTGTGGGGCCTTATACCGAATAGTAAAGTCAACTCCATGCCAGTATGGAGCTAGGGCATGGCCAACTGTATCAATCCTGAAAAAACTACAGCGGTCAGCGCAACATATTCAGCAATTCATTTATTCATTTATTAGAATGTATCCATACACAGACCAGTTTCGGCTACCAAGCCTTCAGTGCATTAAGCATCCATGTCTCCACCCCTTGTTTAAATAACCAGTAATTGCATCAAATTGGTAAGTTACAAATGATCATTAAGCCCTGGTGAGAAAAGGGCACCCAATAAAATTAACCACTTTTTCTCCTTTTTATCCAAAATAATATGCCGGCCTGATTTATCCTTATTTTGAACATGAACCTATCAATAATAACAAACCTGAATTGAGCTGTAGGATGTTGTTTGGTATGCTTGTACAGGGCATTAGACTGATGAGTGCATCGAACATCACTTACTTGTTCAGAGATGCATGACTTCAAAGACCATGAAGTCTTCCCTACATAAAAAGCCTGACAGTTGCATATCACCAAATAAATGACCCAATCTGAAATGCAGTCCCCATACATCCGAATATCAAATGCCCGTAAGGTATTTTTAGAACTAAATGCTTGAGTAGTACTCACATATTTGCAAAAACTACAGTGATTACAGGGCTGACATCCCTTCAACAATCCATCATGTAATGTGGTTTGATGCGTCCCAACATAATTAAATGATGGCCACTTATAGTAGGCATGATCTTCCATCAACAAAGTCAAACTGGGTTATAAGTAGTGTTTGTAAGTTGCTTATATATTTGATAATCATTTCCATGATAATTCATTCCATGGCTTTTCATATTAGACTGGTTAGACCAATGGGTCTTTAGTTTCATGGGTCAGTAGATGCTATACCTTTGGGAAGAAGGATAACCATTGTAGACCTCCATTCATGTGGTAGAAAGCCTGTTTTGAGACTATAGTTGAAAAGTGACTCAAGCGGTCCTGATACGTCATGGTTGAAGGTATTTAGGAGGCAACCTGGGATACTGTCAGGGCCCATTGTGGCTGTGTTTTTGGTCTTGTGATAATCTAGCCTGCTGTATCCTAAAGTATTCACCAAAGGGTGTAGTCCTCATTCCTTAGGGGAAACTTGTCTCCCATTTATCAGGTTTGCATCCATCACAAGAAACAATGCAACCACAAAGTTTACATAAGTTGAAGAGAGTGGGGAGACTAGAGCTCCTCACAATGCTGTGCCAGAGTATGCAAAAACCTATAGGAAGAACTATTTTTGATAGGATCTACACAGGGGAAGCTTACTGAAACAGGATGCCAATAAGTGTGCCTTTCATATTTAGGATCAAAACTTTCAACATTTCTGTATATCCATTGCAGCTGTTTTGAAAATTCTGAATATTATCTGCAGCTAATGAGATAGTCAAATGCCAAAAATAAAACTGGTCATCAACGGTGAAATTATGGTAGTAATTTAAGTGTTTGCATTATTCTCAAATAATCTCACAGAAAATTTTGACCTTCGCTGCTACTGGTCTCAGAACAGGTGCAGAAAAAAAAACAGTTCTTGAATAATTTTCCGAAGCTTGTAATTGTTGGGATTGCTGTGCTCAGTGTTTGATTTCTAACAGTCAAACCATTCTTGCAAACAATAGCTAGAATTATCTGCATGGGAGGAGGATAGTTTGCAGACAATCTCTGAGATACCAGACTGTTGCACTGGAGACAGGAGTCTTAGGTATTC
The DNA here is from genome assembly GCF_019279795.1 of Protopterus annectens. NCBI lineage: Eukaryota > Metazoa > Chordata > Ceratodontiformes > Protopteridae > Protopterus > Protopterus annectens. The sequence continues at coordinate 149,346,196 of NC_056733.1, read as the reverse complement.
CTCTGATCCAGGACAATTTAAGAGGTGTTTTTCCCTATATTCCTTCAGGAACACATGAATTTTGGCAAGGATCATAGAATTATAATTAATCAGAGTGAAGAAGTCTCTTGTGTCAAAGGGCTACAGTAAGAGAGTGAGATACTCTGTTCTGTGAGAATGGCTATGGCTACATGTAGGGGAAGTTTTGGTAAATATACAGTACTGCCAGTTTGGAGTTGTACTGTTTTTGCTACATAAAGGAATATTCAAAATATGAGATATGAAATGCTAAAAATGTCTCACCAATGAACACCGCAATGACACAGCTTGAGCTGACACACTCTTTTGCTTGCTTTGGTTGTGAAGAAATTAATTTATTCAGGAGACGAGACAAGGAAATCTGCTAAACCTTGTGAAGCATCTAACACATGATGGATTGTGATAGTACACTAATTATCTGTGAAGAAAAGCCTATTATACAATGACCTCCCATTAATATTCCAAAACATGCATGCTGATTGGCCAGCGTGCCCATTGTAAATCCCACAATATACCAAAGGAAAAAAGTCCGGTTGCCCGGACTTTTTTCTGTTGGTATAAAGTCCTCAAAACTTTTTTTTAAACCAATTAAAAAAAAAAAAGGAAAAGAAAAAACAGAGCAGCGGAGACTTTCTTTTCTCCGTTGCTTCTGTTTCAAAGCATTGATGTACTGGGTATATGTGGGACGCAAGTCCCATACGCATGCTCAGTACATCAAAATAAGGAAGCAGTGTACCACAACCAGAGAAAGAACAGTAATGTGCCATAATACAAAGACATTATTTAGGAAAAGTAAGTTTTTTTTTTTTCTTAAATAATGTCATTGCATAATAGCAATAACCGATTCTGTGGTTGTAGTATAGTGAAATTTACCCATGGTTGGCTTTATTTAATAACTTGGGCTTCGCCCCCACACCAACTCTGGGTAAAACTTCAATATACCACACCACGTCGCCAGTTATTGCTTTAATGTTGGACTACTCAACAGGAGTAATGTAAGTCTAGTGTTCTACACAAAATCCAACAGCCGACGACCACTTTTAGTATCAGCTAAACTGTTACTGGCATATCCACCTACAGTGGCAAGCTAATGTAAAACACACATCTGACTTTTTAACTTCTAACTGCTCTTATTCCCTTTCTGCCTGAAGTCCCTTTCTGTCGTTCAGCCTTCTTTAATCATCACTCTGATTTACTTACCTGACTCTCTTGCCTCATCTGTCCCTATCTTTGCATTGCTTACCTTATGGTTTAATGGCTTAGGAATCAGACAAGTTTCCATACTATACCCCCACTGTATCTCCCTTCTACTTTCCACAACCTCTCTTTCTCTATGATGCAGATCTACTCTCAAAATATCTCCACATAGCCATACTTCAATTGTAGCCCATCTCACTTCAGTTAACCATTCAGCAGCACTCCCATCACACACACACACACACACACACACACACACACACACACACACACACACACAAGCACGCACACACACAAGCACACACACACGCATGTGCACAAGTGCACACACACATATATGTGTGTGTATGTGTGTGTGTGTGTGTATATATATATATATGTATATATATATATATATATATATATATATATATATATATATATATATATATATATATATATATATATATATATACACATATAGAAAGAAAGATATATCACATAAAGGTTCGTAGGTGATTGCTAGGCTTAAAACTGCTAGGAAGCCTTCCCAAATGTATCTGGCACATTACGGGTTCCTAGTTGATTACAAGCCTAATGACTCCTGGCAGATCTTTTTAAGCATAGCCTATATCTATACCTATATATAGATACAGCTATATAATACACACACATGTACGCACACACATACACACCTACACCCATACAGACACACACACACACACACAAGATGGGCTGCTCCTCACTAGACCTGCATTTGGTACCTCTTTAGAGGAAGCAGCCTTCACAAAAATCGACTCAGCCACCAAGTACAATCTACTCTGAGAGATAAGGTCTCTGGATTGTCTGCAAGAATTCTAGTCAAACTAAAAGAGCATCTTAGGAGTGAATTAGAGTGTACCTGATTCAGGGATGCAGGTTAAGAAACAAGGAATCATGCCTCTGCAATAAATCAATACAATTACATGGATGTATACTATAAATACTCTTCTTGTGAGTGTTTTGGATAAAAATCCCCATTCTCTGTACAATTTATTTATTTAACATTTTTTCCCCGGAAAGTCTGACTTGGATTGAGACAATTTTCAGCGGAGGCCCGGGATGAAATGCTCAAGACGGCCCTTATCCCTGTACACATATTCCCTCTCATCTTGCAAGTCAGATGTCTCCAGAGCTAGAGAGTTCCCCTTCCTCCCTCCCAATCCTTGGGCACACCATAGTGCCTACAATAACTCACTTTTGCCTGTTGAAGCTCATCTGCTCTTGCTGGCCTTGCACTATAGTGTCTTCCTACCCCCATTGTTTCTGTCCTGTTATTTTTGTTTGTGTATCCAGTGGTACCCCTAGGTTCTCATTCTCTTCCAGTCCACATTATGTTGTCATCTCTATACCCTCTTTGAAATCTTTTTGTTATGTTATTATGTTATCTTTGATTTTAGGCCCATTCCTCTAATTTCTTTCTTTCTTTTTCTTTCTTTCTTTCCTCTACATGTCACGTCCATTTCATTTTGATTTGGGAATCTCTTCTTAAATCCCTCCACCTTTATTAGTTGTACCCTTGTAGACGTTTGTATAATTTCTTATACCCCATTAACAAAATCATCAGCTACATCTTGTTTTACATTTTGCACCCCCCCTCCAGCAGCACCACCAGCACAGCCTCTGAATCTGTAGGTTGGTCTGTACATCTGGTAATACTTACTGTTTCATTAGCCTGACTCTCTTTAAACTCATATTCATTCAGTCTCTCCCCTTTCCACATGTATAAACACTGCTCCCATTTTCTATTTATTATTCTCATTCTAACCCTACTACTGATACAGAAACAAAACAATAACTCATATTACAGTAATATAATACAAAATGTAAACAATAGAAAGTTCTATCTTGACACATTTTACTTTGATTAGTAAACACAAATATCATTGATCTTTTTAATTCCAGGGAAGTGCATTAAGGCACTTAGGCTGCTATCATCTGCTAGCAACCCTCTGTCATAATATAAAGTATTGCTGAATTAATCTCACCCTGAGAGTTCTGTACACCTTAGGTAGATGCTTAAATGAGGTTTGGAACAGACCATTTTGCCCTGGGACAGCTTCAAGTGGACTAGATACATAGATTAGCAGGAATTAGGAGAGTAAGGGGAGGATTGGGTTAAATAGGATGGAGGGATGTGTAGGAGGAAATGAGATAAGGGTAGGGAGGGACTTAGAGGGTTTTGTCAAGTGTAGCTGAGGCAGGAGTCACATTTTTGGCATGAACTTGCTACTGCAAGTTTACATCCAAGACAACCTGTAGGTGCTGTTGGTGCAGGCAGGCCTCGGGTTAACAATGGTTGGTACAGGGGATTTAGTTTAAGTGATGTTTTTGTGGCACATTGTTATGCTTCAAACTTATCTTATGGTGTTACTGTAAGCTTGGCATACCAGAACAGAGCAGGGCAGTTATAAATTTCATTTTTTTTTCTCTCCATCTTCTTTCCCCCTTTTGTACTGGCAGCTGTCAGATTAGGGAATCTGTGGGCTGTGTGGGGTGCTGTGATTAATGGTACCAAGACAGGTTTTCTGTGTCAGTCACCTTTTACTATGTGGTATTGGGATTAGGAATGTCCTTGTTAGCAAACATTAATGGGGGTTGAGTAGTGACGGCAGTGCGGCCTGTGGGTTGCTCCTCTCAAGTGAAATGCATGTTTTTCGTGGGCTGTGATATGCAGCTATCAGTGGTCCATCACTGCACATGCACATTAGACAGTAATTGGGAGTTGTGGGCTTCCCTATTGTCAGGGTTCAGATTTTGGTAATCATAAGCCACTATGGCATATTTTCTTGATAGTATAATTAGCACTTACCTAAACCAGCCTGTTGGTGCAAAAGGATGATAGCAAATTGCGACAGGGATGGTGTTCGGGGCAAATGGTTGGACGGTGGTAATTTTGTAAGGTAGTGACACCTCTGCAAAGTGCTAAAGACTTCCCTCAATGAGAGTCATCTTAATGTAAATCTGTTACTCTATTGATTGCTACATTGACTACTATAGTATTTTTTTTTCCGCTTCTTGGAGTTAGTTGAATTTCTCAGTGTTAGACTTTCTAAGTTGTGTGAGTGACATGAAAAAGGGGTCCCTGCTTTGGCTGTATTAGAGGGATGGAGAGCAGAGTTCGGGTGTTAGAGGAGTGTGGGTCATTGGTACAGATTTTGTTCGGCCTCAAGGTGCACTCTGGTGGCAGTGGAGTTGCATGCTCACTCTAGTTAAGGCTGATAAAAAAAAAAAATATATATATATATATATATATATATATATATATATATATATATATATATATATATGTGTGTGTGTGTGTGTGTGTGTGTGAAAATGAGTCTCTGCGCAAGGTTTCCATCCTTGGGCAAGGACTAGGATTGGATTGCTAACAGGCTTGTGGGTAGATGCTGAGGCTCCTGATATTTTAGTTGGCAGTTGAGTTTAATATTATGGTTAAGGCTGCTAATCGCATTATAGATACTAGCTGGGTCTGAATTATGACTCATTTCCATTTCTTCCCATAAAGCGTCTGACAGTCTGGGTGGATACTACGTTTGTGGGGGCCTTTGTAGTTCCTAAATGCTGACACACAATCGCGTTTGAGTGAAGATGTTGTAGAGAAGCTTCTTACCACAAGCTACTCTTTATTTTAATTATGTGGCAGTACATAGCTTAGGAAAGTTTGATATCACAAAAAAAATAAATAAATAAAATAAATAAAAAATCTTAGCATTGCTGCGAGTTTTCTGAGCAGTACAATTTGTGCCTCCTTGGTTTCTTTGGTGGTGCACGTTGGATTACCAGCATGGTCTATGGCTGTTTAGACTGGGAAGCGTTGCAAGTAACAGCTTTTCAAGGAGCTGAGCATAGAGGGTGGGCTGTTCTATGACATTACGAACCTCTGAGGCCTGTCATCAATCTGCTCAGCAATCCAGCCATTCAGAGTTCAGAATTTTGCCTTATGTTTTGTATTGTTGCTAACATCTGTTGCTGTTTCTTACTAATCACAGAGGATTGACGTTACTGGGTAATGGCGCCCACTTCTGTTTTAGTCTAAATGTCCCTTGGAGAATGTGGTTCTGGTTGTCTGCAAGGTTAGGGAGTGATTTGTGTAATCTGTCTTTTATTTTACTGTCTTTGTTCCCCATTGCTTGGGCTATGTCTATATTTCTTGCGCTGGAGGGTTGAGTGGGAAATCGATCCTACCTAGGAGGGTGTCTAGAGAAATACTTTCCAAAGCAACATTGCCTGTCAGGAGTGCATGCGTAGTACAGATTTAACAGCCATAGGGGAGGGTTATGGCAGGTAGAGCTTGTAACCTGGGTTACTTATGTTATGGGGTTATCAGTCTTATACTCTAGGCATTTTTTAAGTAGTCATCCGATCCCCTTCCTTAATATTATATTTGAGAGAGAGAGTAGGGAGGGAATTTGTAGGATTCAGTTAAGTCCAGTTACTCAAACGACCAGTTCACATGCCTGCTAACAATTTTAATTCAGTGCCCTTCTGTTTTGTTGCTAACAACATATCCTGACAATTGCACTGTATTATTCCTTGCTATCTTTCCAGCAAAACGAACATGCGGAAGAGACAGAGTAGTGTGATAAACTGCCCCACATATAAGGAGCTGCCTTGTATTGTCACCACCCATGTATATATGAACCACTGTTGGAATGAAACTAATGACACTGCTGGCTTCAGAACATATGACAGTGTTTTTACAGTTTCTTTAGCATAAGTAGCTTTTGTATGAGTTTACAGTACAATGTCACTCCCTTGTAAGTAGGTACTGACCCAGCAACTTTACTGTATGTAAAAAGGCTACAGTGCAAGCGTTTTGAAATAGTATATTCCATTACTGAGTCAGCAGAATTTTAGAGCTGTAATAGTTATTTTGAAATGTTAGCATATGTAATTTACCAGGGTGTAATTATCTGATGGATTATTAAACAGCATAGAAAAATTAGATATCCTAACTAGCTGTGGGCTGCAATTTGTATAGCAACATACTGATGAAAGCCATGGTTAGAGAATGCAAAGGACATTCATGCATTCATCTTACTGGAAATTTCCACTCACGACAAGGTAATATATGGCATACGTTCCCCAGGTTGTAGAAACCATAATTTTCTCTAAAATCGCATGCAGGAGCTAGCAGTTATTATTGCTTGATAGTCCACAACCAATTAGACAAAGGGTATATGCATGTGTATATATATCACTGAATCACTGAGTGTCCACTACATTGGATGGTGTGTGTGTGTGTGTGTGTGTGTGTGTGTGTGTGTGTGTGTGTGTGTGTGTGTGTGTGTGTGCGCGTGTGCGTGTGCGTGTGTGTGTGTGTGTGTGTGTGTGTGTGTGTGTGTGTGCATCTCTGAGCTGATTAATTTGGGTGTGCGGACAGTCGCCCATACCTGTCATCGGTTTAGATAGTCAAGAGGTGTGTACATTGACGTCCCAACTGGGAGGAAGTCTAAGGATGATCTAGGCAGCTTAGCTGGGGGGTAAGAAGGAGGAGGAATAGAAGCTCAGAAGTTTGAGTCAGAGAAGTGTTGGGAAAATAGGGAGTTTTAACACTTTTTATCGCATGGTCATTAAGAAGTGTGGGTTATGTGTGTGCTACGAATTTACAGTTTTCTTTCTTTTGCAGGTGGGGAGGTGCAGAGTGGACCTCAGTTGATGGCCAGAATGAAGGAGGCATGAAATGTGATGCAGGCTATTGCAAGGGATGTCCCGGTTACCAGAGGGGTGCATAATAAGGCTAGAAAGGGCAGTGCATAGAGTGAGCAATTGTCAGTGGCCTGAGGGGAGCAGAGTTGCAAGGTAATGGATTCTGCTCTGGTGGATGCTCTGCTGTCTGGAGTGTAGGACACTGTGGTCACACATAATTCTTGTATTTGGGCTTAGTAAGACATGGCAGAGAACTCTGTTTTGGGTAGTAGGGGGGCAAGTGATGTAGATGTAGATTGGGGGCAAGGAAAAACACTGTTGGGGTTTGTTTATGGGGAGATGGTGCTCCCACAGGGGAAGTTGAGTCACAACAATCAGAGGAGCATGGGAAGATATTAAGTTAACTGCTCTAGGATTCTTACAGGCCGGACAACTTCAATTCAGTTGTTTAGTGTGCTTGTCCATCTCCAAACATTCGCCCTCTACAATGATGTGTGCTTTTGGCATGACACTGAAGTTTGTCCCTAAGATGTGGTATCTTCGGGGTGACAAATTTGTCCCTCAAATAGGTATTGGTAATGTCACATACCAAGTTAAGGTTTTAGAGACAGTAGCACAAGGACCATTTCACTTGTTTTGTTGGTGTGGAGCAGACAATTACAGCTTTCCTTTCTTTGCAGATGAGGCGCAGAGTGGCCACCAGTGATGAGGTTGCAAATGGAGGAGCACAGAGTGGGCATCCGTTGATGGCTGAATGGAAGTGGCTTGGGTATGGGCCAGATTCTGTTGAGATTGATGCTCCAGCAGTCAGAGGGGTGCAGGAGGAGGTTCAAATTGGGGAAGAGCCGAGTGGACATCAGTCTGTGACCTGAAGGAAGTGGGTCAGAGGTGGAAGTACAGGTACTGGTGGCTGTCTCTATTGATAGAATGGTGCACAAAGGTGTTCAAGTGGGGGAGCGTGAAGTATCTAACAGTCACTGTCCTGGTGGATGTTGTTAGATGTAATTGATTTTGATGGGCTGGATGTTCCGGTTGTTGGAGTTGTGCACAATGAGGTCATAGGGAATCTTATTTTACTCGCGGTTCTTTAAGGTATGTTGTATTTGGTGTGGTTTGGGTAATGGGTTGGCAAGTGAATAGGGTGTATCTTGAGGCTGGGCTAAGCAGGGTTGGGTAATTTTTATGAGGGGTCTGGGGGTTCTCACAGGTAGGGTGGATGGGCAGCTATCATAGGCATAGGAAGTTACTAGGTTAATGGTTTTAGGGACTTTAAGTCGGTTATCTATCAATGTTTCAGTTATGGTTATTGTGCAATTTTATTTGGAAGATAGGGTATGCTGTGGGGGGAGCCTGGGTTGAGGTCTGGTAAACAGCATGGTAACAAGTTTACTTTATTCTGTACTTGGGGTGGTTTCTAGGCTAATGGTTATAAGGGTTTTTATAACCTAGCCATGTTCAAGTAAGTTAGATTCCACAATCAAGAGTGCAGTGCATGTTGATCTTAGTTAAGACGGACATGGGTGGAGGTTATCCTTTCCAAAGGGCACATAGGTAGAGCCATAAGGGGACTTTATATCCCTGGTTTTGGCAATCAGTGGTATAGCAGGATTGTGGATGGTTTTAATTTTCTTTGTCTAATTATTAATTTTGTTGAGAACTCCTTTGTTGGTAGATGAGCAATAATTTTATTTATAGTATAAGACTTTTTAATACAATGTCTGTGTTATTTCACATACGTATCTTTTGTACCATTACTATGTGAGGTGGGAGGGAATTTTATGGGGGGCTTTGTTAGGGCATCTTAATTTTCAGGGGTGTTTTTGCATCTGGTAGTGTCTGCATTTTATGGAGTTGATGAAGAAGATATGCCCTTGGTGGTGCATAACGATCATTAAGAAATTGTATTATGCGTGTGTGTGTGTGTGTGTGTGTGTGTGTGTGTGTGTGTGTGTGTGTGTGTGTGTGTGTGTGTGTGTGTGGAGTATTTACAGTCTTTTCTTTTACAGACCACTCTGAGTACAGATGTGACATGCAGAGTTGGTATTACTTGGTGGACTGAAGAAATGTGGACTCATAGGCGAGAGAAGAAACTGCGGAGTGCTTTGGCTGATGGAGCGGGATGAAAGAAGGTCACGGGTTGCCATTAGCGCAGCTGAATATGGAGTTGCTGGTTTGTCGTATGTTTTTTTTTCACTCTGCAGTCACAAGGTAATGTCGTTTTTTGGTTTGACTTTTGTGCAGGGAGCATCAGGGTTAAATTTCACATTGTTTTATGGGAAGCGGGGGTCTTCTTTGGAATGGATCAGACAGTGTTGCTGACATTAGGAGATGAGGATTAGCAGGTTGCATTGCATAAGTTATGCTGGAGAGCTAGATGGTGAGGTTTTGATAGGAGGATTTAGCTTTGAGTTATTGCAGTTTCGGGAGAGACTGGGTTAGTTTGATTCACTACATTCTGGACGGTAATAGCATGTCATGGACCTTGGGTGACCTGGTGGCTCCGGGCATTCTTTAGTTTGTGGTATATTGTGTTTGGTTATTTTTGCCTGGCTTGGTTTATTGTTGGTAGTGTATTTGGGGTCATACTGTTACAGGCCATGAAGGTGGTTTGTGTTTTATTGTTTATAATGTGTAGTTGGTATGATGGCAATATTTTATCAAATGGAATTTAATAAAAAAAAAAAAGGCAGATTTAAGAGGGGTATTACATTAATTGGACAGAAAAAATTTGTTCATTGGGCGGTAAATGGGGTTGCAATGTGGCATAGTCGTATTCAATTTCCTCGGCATGGTTTCAGTGGTAGTGGGCTTAGTATTGGTGGTCCAGTGGCTGGTAATGTTCTTGGAATCATTGCGGGGCTTCCATTGGTTAGATGGTATGGATTAGCTAAATCATGAGCAGTAGTCATGATAGGTTATGAGGTTATGGTTTGCTACCTTAGCAAAGGAGATGGGTCAATGGTTTGTTTCAGTTGTTAGGTAATTGGCCGTTTTTCACTAGTTATGTATAGGGTTAGGAGGTAATGACTTTGATCCAGCTTAGTTAGGGAGGATGGGGTACACCGAATGATATTTGACCTAGTGCCTTACCGGTGGTTAGTGGAAGTTTGGTTGTAGAAAGGGGGAACAGCCTGGTTAGGCTGGTGGGTGGAGAAGAGGGGCAGGCTTACCCTCTTCTGTTCCCCCTCTGCTGTTGGATGTGCAATTCAATAGTTGGGAAGGAAAGTGAGCAGTTGCTCTGTTGGATAAGTTAATAAGCAAGCAGAGCTGCTTATTTGGATGGTGGTAATTCAATAAATTAAAGGTGAGTGGGGTAACACTGCCTTGTTAGTGCAGATATAAGTGAGCAAGTGGGGGACGCTGCTTATTAAGGGTGAGTGGTTACGCTGCACTTATGATTATTTTATGTTTTCTTCCATGGATATTATTAGCACCTGTGTCATGTTTTGGTTGAAATTTATATCTATTGGCTAACAATCATATTTATGAAGTTTAATAAAGGTCATCAAATGTCATTCGGTGCTGTGTGTTTATTGAAGTGGACCAGGAGAAATGATATTCACACATTTACTAGTACTACTTTGGTATTATAAAGTAATGTGTTTATCACTGCTGCCTGAATGTAGGTTTAAGTAATTACAATTTTCAGCCATTCTCTGCTTGTGAATGGTAACCCTCTAGTTAATGACTGGGCTTGTAAGCCCACTACAATACTTATTACAATGTGTTTGTCTGCAGGAATATAGAACGATATAGATGCATACTTTTTCTTTCCAGCTATTTTTTTTCCTATTCTTCCTCTGTGGAGTTTCCTGTCCTACTGTCTGTGTGTCATCACATAGTCTGCCCCTGCTCTGACAGACGATAACTGCCACTTGTGAAATGCATTTGTGTGTGATGGACTGCTTTCTCCTTCTTTCTGCTGACTTGGCACTGCCCTCTAATCTCCTACTTGCCAGTCTAAAGCATTTGACTGTTGTCTCTAGTAAGTAAGGTTCTTGTTGATATTCCTGCATTCCTTTCAACACAAATCACAGCTGAAGAGCAAGTTGTAGCCAAGATCTACTCTGAACTGTTGCTGGATTCCTTGTTTTCTTCACCAACTGTGCCATTTGTCTCCTGATCTATTATGCCATGTTTCTTGTGTTGTAGAAATAACTCAGTTGGTCATCGGAATTTGAAATTGTTAAGGTTATCCTTAGTCCAAATCCATTTTTCTATGATAATTGTTGCTTCTAGTTGTTCTTATTCCACATTCTCTTTTCAAAAGGTCCATCACTTCATGTGGGAAATTCAAATGCACCTTGATGGTCTCATATATTCATAAAAACACACACTGGATGCTACTATATTCTTTACAGTGCCCCCTTCTCCTCAGCTCACAAAGTATAAAATAGTTTTTGCCAGTTTAACTGATTTAGGGTGAATCCATGAAAGTCTATTATTTTCTACAATAAATGACATTTTTTCCTTTTCTTAATTTGGTGACCAGTCATGGCTAGACTCTTGTGTCTTGGTTTTTTTTTTCCTGTACTGGAAAGTCTCTCAGTTTTATGTACAGGTTGTCATGGATGTTATAATTTATTTGTATTAGCCAGCAGAAAATTCTGATAGTTCATCCTCAGGAATTCTATATTATATCAGTGATCCCTAGTTTGTCCCTCCCGTAGCTACATTTTTGGTTATCTAGGAGGTTGCACAGGGCCCCAACCTCTTTCTCTAGTACTTTGAAAGTATTTATCAAGCTAATCCTAGTTAGAATTTACTTAAAATTTGTATTTTGGCTTTTGAACTGGGTACTTTATGTGGTCTTTTCATATCACTCCATTGTTTCCATAACTAATCTTATGTCTCCAGCAACGTTCTGCATCTCTGAATAGATTACCTCTGCTGTTATTATTTCTCCCATTTTTTGATGACCCATTATTTCTCTCAGTCTTCTTGCAGCAGGAATCTGTCTCTTTTGATTATATTTTTGGGTTTATTTGCTTATTCATTTATTTATTTTTTATCGGCACAGAACTCTAGATTAAGCAGTCAGCTTGGTTAGGCTACTCCCAAGAAGATCAAAAACTGCAAATCTGTAAACTGTCTAAATGTATTATGCAACTTTTTTTTTTTTCTTTTTCATTTTGACAGCATTTGGACAATATTACTTCAGTCATATAACAGATATGCTATTTATTCACCACCAAACAGAGCTCAGTTCTGCAAGAGTGCATACATTTTCATACCGTTAACTCTACTTATAGTGCACTTAAAATACTGTTATTCTGTTTGTACTGCATGAAAATAGCTAAGCTTCAGACCTAGAAAGACAAAAAATTTCATGTTTAGAGGAAGCGGATAAGCTTTATCTGTATATTAGCTGCAAACATTAGGACAAGATCAGAAATGAACAATTTATACAGCAATTAACAATATATTCAACTATTTCCCACTTATCGTCAAAGCACAGAAATTCGTTTAAGGAAACACTTTGCATAAATGGGAGCAGTATTTTTATAAGAAGATAAAATATCTTCTTATCCTTGAATGTGCACGATCAGAATAACAAATTTAAAGTCCTTGCCCAAAGCATTATTTTAGTTATTTACTACGGGCTTGTGTGTATCAACTTGGAGCAACAAACCTCAAGTCACAGGATCACAAATGTCATCTTAATATGCATTTAAATAGGTCAATTTTCCTGAATAAAACATCTTCTGACTAATGTTCTCACATTTACATTCACCCCTTAGAGCAAAATTGAGATGCTTCTAAATTAAAGATGGAAGATTTCTGAAGCTCTGATCTTTATTTCACATATAAACCTTCTACTGAAAAAAATAAAACATCTGATATATTTTAGCAGTAAAAATACAGTATTATTTTTCAACGTAAAGCAGTTTACTGGACAGACTTTTCTCTAAATACCATATTTTTGTTGCTAGTAGTTATTGTTATGATATCATTATTGTTTAATGACACAATGGACATACATATTGTACATCTTTGAACCTGAAATAGATATATAAATACAAAGTCTGTTATATATACCTTTATAGAAATACTGCCTCTTTCACCTCCTTGGCTTGTGCTCATTAAATACCCAGATGCCTTCTTTAATATTCTGCTGTACAACAGTTTTCCTAATACTAATAATGCTAGAAAACGGGATAGCAAATCTTTTTTCTTCAATCAAAAGTTTATTACACTGACATTTTGTTTTGAATGCTTTTTAAAGTCTGTTTGTTGCATCTGATTTATTGGGTATGAGTTTTAATGTCAGAAGCTACTTTATATTAGCCATCTTTTTACAGTGTTCATAATTACACCACTGATATTGTGGCACTCATAATATTTTCCACCTAAAAGCATTAGGATGTCACGCTGCCTTTCCACCTGACAGGGAAAGAAGGAAGATAAGGGAATTATGAAGTTTGCCTGGAACAATAAGGCACATACAAGGTCTGTGGAATGATGCACATTCTTTAAAAGAAAAGCATTATCGCCTTTCATGACATCATTGATTGGCTGGACTGAATTATCATATTATTTCTCATGCCCATGCATTTCCGTATTATATCTCCAGCACATTCCAGGTGTCTCTAAGGGGTGTAGGGTACCCTGTTTATTTTCTACATGTCCAGGTGAAATAGCAAGCCATTAATACTCAGCCTTTAGTCAATTTTATAACAATTGTTGTAGGTATGTTGATCCAGACAACACACTGGAAATTACATGATGGTTTTGTTGTTCTTTGTATTGGATTCTAAAAGCAAAGTTCAGATTTTGGCACCATAAGATAAATGTACGTTTTTTTGGAAAAATTTAGTAAAGTTCAGTTTAGTTCATGAATAGCTATTGTTTGTATTTAGTGTTCTGTTATCCCCTATACTGTTCACTACTCCTCTGACACAAATTACATCAGCTTTCTGGATCTTATTGAGATGTATAGCAGCTCCTAACCTGTGCCATAACTAATTTCAGGTACCTAATTACATATGGTCTCCTTTACACTGTAAAATGCATGCACTGCAGTCATTAAGTCCTGCTCTGAAATGCTATTCAGCAAATCCCAATAGCTAAGGAAAAATACAATTACCACAGAGAAGTAAAACATACGTCAGTTGAATAATTCACCTTGTCATTGTCACACCATATCTGCCTAACTATTATTATTATCATCAGCAACTGGCAGGCTGGCGCTGTCTATTACTGGCAAGGGGCATTGCACAAGTGAATTATGGTATAGCTGCTGTGTCAAACTCACATCCATTGATCCTTCTTAACTATTTTGCCTACTCTAAATAGTTCTACACTTGAATTATACAACTGCTCTTTAACATTTGTCTAAGTATGCAGGTTACCTAAAATACCCACATAAGTAGACTAATGTAATGTTCTTAAAATTCTGAGGAAAAAACTCAAAGACATTTATAGACTAGCTGTATGACTTAAGTTCATAGATTAGTACTATGCTAACTGCTCTTGTGGACCATTTTAAGACTAGCCACTTACCACATTTGAGAACCAAACCCTGCACCTTGTGTCTGTAAAGTAAACACCTTAGCCTCTATGCCAAAGTCCCAAGATAAGAATGAATGTGAAATACTTCTGAATTAATACAGAGGTTGAGAATTTAACTTATTAAAAATATGTGCCTTCTCCAGTTTATATGAACTTGATTTGTTTGATGATTCCCCCTTCTAATCTTGATAAGCTCTTCACTTTTATTTAAATAATGTAGCCATATGGCGTACATTCTCCAGTAAAGTATCCTGGGGATGATTTGTCAATTATATTTCTCTAATGTCACTAGTTGACAAAAAACATAAGACTAAGGCCTCTGGAATGGGTTCAGGCCCCTAGGCAATGAGACACTTCTCTGTGGTACTTTTGTTTGGGGACACATGGCTGAAGTGGCATTTAGCTGCAGAGAAATATGACTGTTGCAAATTCCCTGTGGGCAAAGAGAAGAATATGATGCCATGTCCATAACTTCAATAACCAAATGCACAGGGGAAAATAATGTTCATGCTTCCCAAGGCAACGTGACACAGCAGGCAGTATGGCAAGGCATCAGCAGCAGGCTGGCCAGTGAGCATGTCAGTGCAGTAAAAATGTAGTGCACAGCAGGCAGTGCCTTTTTAATTGGTGTGTGTGTGTGTGTGTGTGTGTGTGTAACACTATCCCCTTCACAGTGTCTAGGGAACATTATTTAAAATAAATACTGCAGTATAAATGTGACTACAGTAACATGCAAGATTTCCTCCATGCTGTAGCACACGTCTACATGTTGCAGTTAGTTGAGCATGTACTGTACACTGAGCCATACATTCATTATTTCTTCTGCCCCCACACACTTGGTTATTAAAGTTGTGGGCATGGCAGTGTGTGGTTCTCTTTGCCCACAGGGAATTCACAACAGACATAATTCTATGCAGCTGAATATCACTTCAGCCATGTATCCCCAACCAAATATACCCAAGGAAAATGGCTCACTGCCTAGCAGCCTGAATCCACAGACTAGTATGTTATACAGCCTCAAATAAGCCATGTTCTTGAGCTTGGATAGTGTCTTGAGGACTTTTTCATGGGAAATTTGAGGAAGATGTGTAGATGTAGGAAGGAAAGATGGGATTATAGAAGGGGAGAGGGGAGTGGGGGTATTAAAATTAGAGCTAAATGTATCCATTACTAGATTGGCTATGTCCTCTGGGTCCAAGTATATGATTTCATTTAGTTTTACCTCTGTTCAGTGCCAAGCATTGTTTCTAAGGTTTCCCACATAGTTAAAGAAGGTATTATTGTTATGTACCCTTTTCCTGAGTGATTATTTTTCCTCCTATCTTGGCTTAGTTGATTTGATCTGGTTCTAGAGTTTTCTGTTAAGTTTATCAAGAGCTTTCTTTTTTGCATTTTGAGAGTTACATTTACTTTTATCTGCAAATGAGGTTTGGTAACAAACCAAACATCTTCAAAGTGGGTTTAGATAAATATATTAGTAGGAGTTAAGAGGGTAGGGGGGAGGAAATAGTTAAGTGGGAAGGAAGGATGACTGGGAGCAAATGAGGTAAGGGTAGGGAGGGGCTCAAGGGGCTCATGCAAGTGTAACTGGATAAGGAATCACATTTTGGTGTTAACCTGCTACCCGCCCTCCCTCCCTTTTTTTGGATGGAATATTGGAGATTGTGGTTATTTTATCAGACTGAGTAGGGCGGACAAGAGGGACAGGGATGCCCTCTTCTGTTCCCCCTCTGGTTTTTGGATATTCATTTCAATGAGTTGGGAAAGCAAACTGAGTATTTGGAAATGGCATGATAAATAAGTAAGTGGAGGTAAGGACGCTGCTTAATTGTTTGGATGTTAATTCAGTAAGTGGTAAATGAAGTGAGTGGTGGAACGCTGCTTGATAAATAAGTGAGTTGAGGTATGGACGCAGCTTACTAGGACAGGATGAGCAAGGTCACACTGTCCTGATTAACATTACATGGATGTTGATGCTGGAATTCAATCTGCTGTACTATGTTTCAGTTGTAATTAATAAATATTGGTAATAAAGTTATGTTTATGGAAGTTTAATAAAGGTCATCAAATGTCATTCGGTGTGATGTGTTTATTAAAGGGGACAGGGACAATATATTTTCATTTTTATTTTGTTAAAGACCCTGCTTATGTTTGGGTTCCATCATATGGATTAATTTGGGGGTGGAGCAGTTGCATCTATCCAGCTTTTCACATGTGCATAGAATTTGACACTAAAGGATTCTGCATAAGCAGTGGTGGTGGTGGGGGGGTTGTCATCGAACTGGACATGGATGTTGAATGTAGCCATTTTATGAGTCAGTTTCAGTACATTAGCCTTGACATAATATCTGAATGCTGAGGTACTGGCTTCTGTCTTAAGTTGAAAGTGACTGTTGTGTGTTCCAGTTGGACTACGGTAGTAGTTACAACTGGTAAGGAGCAGAGCTGTCCCAAACCGGTGAGGACAACATCCAAGTTGTATCCCTCTTGGTTGGTGTGTAGACTAACTGGTATATGTGAGAATATGTATATGTCTCCCAGTTAATGGAAGGGTGGCTTACGTTTCCTAGGAGAATGGTACTTGTCTTAATATTTAGAGATTCATACTAGTTATAAAGGAGTTAATGGCTGAGAAGGGACATAGAGGGGGTCATATAGTTAGCCATGATGTGATAAGTAGGGCTTATTAATGGTAAGTTGGACATGGAGGAGTTCCAGATCATTATGACCTCGCTGGTTAGATCTGACCATAAACAAATCACTTTGGATATCCACATTCTGCCCCCACACCCGGACAAGGAAACCATCGTGAAAAACTTTTCAAAAGCAAACTTCACGTTACTTAAGACCGAGGTGGAAAGTTTCAAAGCCCCCATGCTAAAGGATAACGCTGTCCAAGCTGCAAAATCCTTTGCTAATGCATTCTACGGGCACATACAAGAATGCATGGATCGTGCTATCCCAAGCAAAACTAAGACTCACTCCTCCAAGCAAAGGAAACCAGTCTGGTGGACTCCTGCCATAAACAAGCTATACAATAGGAGGAGGAAACTAGTACAGAAAAGAGTAAAATCCCAAGAAAGGAAGACATCCCTGATCAGTATCAGCAAGAAACTACAATCCCTCATAAAATCATCCAAGGCGAGCTTCGAAAGAAAAATTCCTAAAGACTCCAAAGATAACCACAAGGCATTTTTCAGCTATGTCAAGAATCTATGTGGCAATGCTCAGATCTGCTCAGAGTTAGTGGAGAATAGCACAAAATACACTGAACCGACCAATATTGCCAACATCCTGGCAGACATGTTCAGCACAAACTTCAACCCCCTCTCACCCTCAAAAGGGCCCATAACCATACCTGAAGAATGTAGAGCCCCTGAAATCACAGACACTCAGGTTAAAACAGCCCTCCCCAAAGCCAAAAACACAACATCAATGGGACTGGACAGTGTCCCAGGCTGCGTCCTATACAAGCTCAAAGACAAACTAACCTCTCAGCTAAGCACACTGTTCAAACTCAGCCTCTCCACAGGTTACATACCCATAGAGTGGCGCACAGCAACGGTTATTCTGCTCCACAAAGGTGGAGCCACAACAGACCCCAGGAACTATCGCCCTATAAGCCTGACTTAGCTTGGTCTGCAAGGCTATGGAGCGTATCATCATGGAACTCATTAACAGAGACATTGGGAACCTCCAAACACTGGACCCTACCCAGTTCGGCTTTGTTAAGGGCAGATCATGCCTCCTAAACCTGATGGACTTCTTTGAGACAGTTACCAAGGCTATAGATGATGGAATGGTGGTACACATAGCCTACCTTGACCT
The DNA here is from genome assembly GCF_019279795.1 of Protopterus annectens. Taxonomy (NCBI): domain Eukaryota; kingdom Metazoa; phylum Chordata; order Ceratodontiformes; family Protopteridae; genus Protopterus; species Protopterus annectens. The sequence continues at coordinate 149,327,968 of NC_056733.1, read as the reverse complement.
CAAAAAGGCCTTCAACACCATTCCCCATTCTGGTATTATAGCCAAGCTCACCAGCCTGAACATAAACCCCTATGTCACAAGATGGGTTACCAACTGGCTCAGACAGAACCCACATGGTAAGAGTTGCGGGAGCTAGGTCTGACTCTAAACCAGTTAGAAGTGGCATTCCCCAGGGCTCAATCCTAGGACTCCTCCTGTTTAGCATATACTTCTCAGAGGTACAGGCAAGCACAGGAGGACTATGGCTGACCAAGTTTGCAGATAACTGCAAACTAGGGGCTATAATTGAGTCTCTGGCTGACACAGACATCTCCAAAAGGGTCTCACTGAGATGGATACCTGGTGTCAAAATCATGGCCTCAAGCTAAATGCCAAAAAGTGCATAGTCATCCCCTTTGGAAAAAACAAAGTACCCACAAATTACCACATAGGTGGTAGTCCCCTAAATACAGAAGATGTAATAAGGGATCTGGGGACCCAAGTAGATAGTAATCTCTCCTTTGATAATCACACTGCCAAAGTGGTTAGAAAATCCTTCTACATGGCCCACCTTATCACAAAAGGGTCCACATCCAGATCAAAAGAGGTCATTGTGTCCATCTACTCATCACTCATCAGACCCATCATAGAGTACAACGCCCCATTTGGGATGTACCTTACGAGACACCTGCAACAGCTGGAAAGACCAAAGAACTACCTCACCAAGAGGATCACTGGCCTCAAACAGATGCCCTATGCAGCTAGACTGAAGAAACTCCAGCTGTACTCGGTTGCATACCACCTACTCAGATGTGATCTCTGCCTGACATACAAAGCCATGACCAAACCAGAATTGATGGACATGCTCAACCTAAAGAAAACTTTAACCCCTTGAGTCACATGCTCTAGGGGTCTAAACCTCACCACAACAATAAATAGGATGTGCTGGAGGGATAGTTTCCTGTCCCAGAGACTTCCCATGCTTTGGAACAAGATTCCAATCTACATTAGGCAGAGCTCCTCACTAACACTCTTCAAGAGAAACCATGACGAATGGATGGGAAACAGAAAGTTTATCCTGGGGATCACTTCAGTGGCTTTGCTGGACAGAGGCACAGGGAACTAATCTAAGGGGCGTCAAAAGCCAACACATTCTGGCTAGGCTTATAAATGCCTTCGGGCAGATAGCCTGGTACCTACCTATGAATCTCTTATCTTGTCTACCATCCTAGCATGGAAGCACCACTACATTTAGTGCCTTCATCTATTGTGATGGACCTGAATGTTTGGTAGGCATCAAACGCCTGCACTAATGGGGTGCTCTTAATGGTATTGAGTCAGGTTTCTATTACAATTCATATATTAACGCTTTCTAGAATAAGAAGTGCTTGTAATGAGTGGAGATTTTTTTGTTGAGGGTCCCGCCACTGAGTAGCAATGTTTATGATATCTAGATTATCTTTTGTTATGTTGAAAACTGCTGAGAATGCAACTTTGCCTAAAAAAAAAGGCACAATCGGGGCAGACAGAGTTTTAGCTAATAAATGAAATCCTTGGGGATCAGGAGGAAGCCATCCCTGGAAGAGCAGTTAGAACTGTCCACCATGTCCTCCCAGGACAATGGCTTATATCACATTATTGAACCATCTAAATCTCAAAGTCCTCTTTGTTGAACCCTATTTGTCGAAACTTCATTAAATGATTGTTTCAGCAAAACTGTTTCCCACAGTAAGTAAAAAGTTAGCCAACCTACTGACTGCAACAAATACACCATTTTTAAAACTCACCCTGGTGGGGGACTGCAGCTCCCACAGCCCCAGTGTGGGGGGCAGTGCCCCCACACTTCCCCAACTAAATATACCAACTCCAAGATCACACTACAGTAGGAAAAAGGGCAAACTCCCAGTAATAGCCCACTGGTTACTTACCATGGGAAAAAGTTCCGATCATTCGACAAATGAAGAGTTCGACAAATAGGGTTCAACGAGCAGGGGTTTGATGATTAGTGAGTTTGACTAACTGAAGTAGATATATACACACACACATATATATATATATATATTTATACATATACACACACCCTTACCCCTTTAAAATGACACCAAAATCTAAGCCACTTTCTGAAGTCAATAATCTCCTGTATGATTACTGGCATCATTCAAGGTGGGGGCAAAGTGCTGCTGAAGGCTACATTTAAGGCTGTCTCAGAAACATATTCTGAGAGCTCCATCATGTTTCTCTTCATATAAGCCGGGGAGGTAGGTCTCAAGCTATTTACATCTAAGTATACTATGACTGTATCATAGGCGGACTTCAGGACTTGAGTACCAGTGTGTTGTGGTAAATCCTGTCAATTATCCGGCAAAAACTGTAATGGTTTCCCAGTTATGTTCCAGGGATTAACATGTAATTGTAAAGGTTAGGTGAGCTGAAACATAAGACTATAAAAAATATATATATATATATATATATATATATATATATATATATATATATATATATATGCAGGGTTTAAACTTCCACGTTCTTGTTAATGCAGGATATGTCATAGTTTTGTAAGTTTATAATGTAAGGTACAGCTGAGTATGGTTTCTCTTTCAGTGATCTAACTTTGATTGAGTACATTCATATTTACATCAGAAATAGCTGAAAGGTTATTTTGCTCATATTTCCATTATTAATTTAGGATGTACAAAACTGTAATATATTTACTCTGAATTGTTACTATTTTCAACATCCATTTTGCTATCAAAATTTATGACAGAGAAATGACAGTATTTTTAAATGCTCGGTATACTTCAATTACTGCAGGACTATATTTTTTGGCCTGCATTATTGACTGTAGCTCAGGAATATTTAATATAAGTATTTTAGATTTATCTAAGGGCAGAAGAGTTTTCAGCACACAGTATTAAATAAATTATGATTTTATCACAGCAAATTAAATTTAGAAGCATGAATTTTGATACCATAAATCAGTAAGAATTTTATAAATTTACTTTGAAACCAGAAATAGAACAACTTGTAAGCTGGATAACAACTATATTTTGTTTCTTCTAGGTCCAGTGTATTCAAAAATACCACAATAGTCATATTATGTTGCAGTTTTTGTCTAAGTTGTTGAAATGTCATAGCATGAGCAAATTGCAGAGGGCATGCATTACAATATGGACAGTTATTTTCACATTGACACACTAAGCAGAATGAGATATAGGCAACTGTAACAAGGAGTTTTGGGCAGATAACCAGCTGATAAAGCTATAGTTTGAGTGTACATTGAAACTGTCATTATAACTCATAGGATAAAAGAAAAGAAATGATGAGAAGTGGGAAGGACTGTTTTGCTTTGCTTTTATAACTGTGCCTGGCAATGATGTTTATTGCTTGTTTTAAAATGACTGCTTTATAAGAACATTTTTAAAATAAATGGGAAGGACTATGGAACAATGAAGGTGTGACTTGCTTTAGAATACTGCCTGTTTTACAACCTTTAGTGAAAAGTGTCACTTTGATTTTTATGAATGAAGGCATGGATATAAATGACACTTTACTTTGCCTTGAAATGAAATGTGAAGTATGCTCATACCTGCGTTTCTGAATTATGTGTACAGCTCTCAGTTTTAATCCACAATTAGGAGGCCTCAGACTAAAGACACTTTTGAAGTACTTATACCATTAACTTTTCAAAACACTGTCCAAGTTTAGTAATAAAAAAAAAATCAGCAGCAATGTGAAATAAAATTATAGGCTTCCTTTAAAAAATGATGGGCAGTTGAGAGTATAGTCATACATTTGGCATCTAGCAATGTGGACTGAAAGTTACAGTAAAATGGTCTAGCTGGTTGTCCTTCATATTTGTAGCACTTTTCTATATATGATGTGGTTGTATAGGTTTTCAAAGGACAAAGTAAAGACTGCTACAAATGTGAAGAAAATGCAATATATTTAAGAATATAATGAAGATAAGTGTTTTGTGGTTGAAAATAAATGTTTTGTGGAGAAAGGGACGTGAAATGATGCATCTAGAGCATTTCTCTCCAAGCCGCTACTGAAAATTGGGTTTGTTCCAAGTCAGACTTTCCTGGTAAACAAATGATAAATAAAATAAAATAAATTAAATTATAACTGTAAAATGCAATTCTATTGGAGGGAATGACTTGACAGAAAAAGAACTAGAGACACTCTGCAATTGCAGAAAAGGATAGTAGAAACTTTACAGGAAAGTAAACAAGTCCTACATAATGTGGATACAAGTTACACGGCTACTTCAGGTTCTTGATGGAGGAGCTTAACAGATGTGGAAGTTGGATTATTTCTCAGGACATTGACAAGTCTGTACAACACAAAAGAAGAATCCAAATGGATAAAGGTCATATGACTGTGAATGGGATATAAAATAAATACTTTTTTTCTTTACCAAGAGGATACAAGAGGTAAAGAGGGGAAAGAGATTGAAAGGAAGGATAAAAAACATAACAGGTGGGTTGAGGAAGTTTTCTGTATGATGTTTATTACACAATTATTAAATGTAAGAGGACTGAACAGTGAGAAAAAGATGTGGTAGGCCTGGAAGCTAGATGATGGCTAGAGATGCATTGTTTACAAGAGATGGATATACATAGTGAGAAATGAATAGTGTGGAAAGTATGGAAAGGAAATGTTTATCTTTTACTCATGGCAATAGCTTTATGCAGACAGAAAGAGAGAGAGAGAAGACAGTTAAACAGATTTAGAAATTTTGAGAGGAGAGCAAGATTGGATCATTATGTTATTAGCTGATATTACTGGGTTAGAATAGAGACCTATTAATGTTATTAGATGGAATGTAAAGGCGTTGCGTTTGGCCTACTGGGATTTGATAATGCAGTTCTTTTTTTAAAATAAGTTACTGATATGGAGGAGCTTTTAATTCAGATTTGTTGGGAAGTAGGCCTGAGCTATAGAAGATGCAAAATGATGCTCGTTTGGTAAAGTAGATTTCTTTGGACTAAGCAATGGGTTAAATAGCAGTATAAATTATATTTTTAGTATCTAGGACTGCCACTGACATAAATTCTCTGATCATGCTTGTATTAGTCATAAAGCAATAATAAGGAAGAGAAGACAGAGTTTTTTAAGGCATATATTGTTTGATAAAGACTCTGTTACATATTTAATATCATTTATTCGTGAACGTATTGTTTTAAAAATCTGTTTTGTGTCAACAGTGGGGTGGTGGGGGTTCCTGAAAAAGGAATAAGCTTGCTGTGAAAGAGAGATAATGGGAAGAAAAAATGTATATAAGGCATTCTGATTTCAAAGAAATGAATGATGAGGCTTAAACTGAGATAAGTTCAATATAATGAGGAAAAGGTGAGTAACTAGTCAGCATGGTAGAATGTTGGATGATCATTGAAAGATACTTTAATAAGAATGTTCCACAAAAACATATTGGCTTTGCTTTGCAGTAGAAGGTTAAAATTCCTAAGGATATAAGTAGATTGAAATCTATGAAAAGGAAAGGTTTTATATACTCAAACCATATGGTAGAAGTGATGGAGGATTACATCAATGGAAAATATGAATTCTAACAGGTGGAAGAGAAAGGAGATTATAAATTAGTGATCAATGAACTTTAATATATAAAATAGTCAAAATATGGGAAAGTCATTGGTCTTGATGTGATATCTGGTTTTGTATGTAAAACTAGTTGATATTTTAAGTGTACAGTTACAAAGATCTTTGCAGAGCAGAGAATGTGTGAGAAATTAATTATGTATTAATGATATTTATACCGTAAAAAGGTGATTATACTGATAAGCTGTAGAATGATTCGTTCTGGGGACTTTTTTATTGATGCTTGATGTGCATTATCTAGGTTATAACACTGAAGTTATTCATAAAAATATAACTGGAGTCAAGTTATACAATTGTGTAAATATTAGAGATTTGTTTTTGTTAAGTAGAGTGGAAGTAGTTAAATGGCATATTATTTTCTTAAATCTGCATAAAGCCTTAAGTAAAGTAAATGTGTGAATATTGGATAACATTTTGGAAGCTCAGAAAGTACCTAAAGATGTGATTGATTTAGTAAAAAAGTTATATTTTTGGCCTCTGTCTGAGGTTGATGACACGTGCGAATGATAGAGATAAATGATTGCAAGGCTGCCCTGCTAATGCCTTTTATACTAATGCATTTCTAGTCTAGGGAAAGAAAAACATAAAAACAATAAAGAATTCAGCAAAGCAAGAATTTAAAGATGCAACATTTTTTGGTAATGTGTCTGTTTATGTAGTGAATCGTCAATCTTTACAAACAGTAGAATAAATGCTAGAACAAGATACGAAAGCTGTATTGAATAAAAATGAAAGGGAATATATTTATCTAAATCATGATATAAAATAAAATGTATATTGAGAGAAGCAGAAGGGTGTATTTTTGGCAAGATATTAAGGACTTAGTTTGAATTGGGATGCATTGAAGATAATTTAAGAAAAAAATGAAAACAGAAAAATGAGAAATGCACCAAAGGAAACCGGTTTTCATATTTGAAACTTTTGAATTATTAGTAGTGTTGTTTATGACATCCATTGTTTTGAATATTAAAGGGTCAAAAAGCAAATTAGCAGTGTTTGCATTTTCTTTGATTTGGGGACTAAATGAGATATGGAGATATATACTTTGAGAGTAAAGAATGTATGATAAAAACTTTAAGTCTTAGTTTTGAGAATGTTATGCATATTTAGACAAAGGCAGTTTGGTGTAGGGTATGTTTGCATAGTCTTGACATGAATTAGAATGTGTGGACAAGCCTTACATTGTTGTTATAAAAAGTGGGGGCTTGATTTATAAGAGTTTACATATGATAAGGATATGAAATATATGAATACATTAGGAATAAATTAGTAATGTGTTTAAAACCTCTCTATCAAAGATAAAATGTAAAGGTGTTATTGAGTATGTTACAAGGCTTAAACTATCAGAAAAATGTACATATGGGGCAGAGGTGCAGCAAAAAATGATTAAAAATAAACTGAAACATAGAAGTCATAGAATAAGTGGAAATATAAAAGAGTTAAAGAATATGTAGGTATAAGAAATGAATTTGAAGGAATGTGAAGTCACAAAGTCATTGTATAGGTTCATAAGTTCATAGGTAAGTACTAGGCTATCTGCCCAAGGGCATTTATAAGCCTAGCCAGAATGTGTTGGCTTTCACCACCCCCTTAGATTAGTTCCCTCTGCCCCTGTCCAGCAGAGCCATTAGTTCCCTGTGCCACTGTCCAGCAGAGCCACTCCAGTGATCCCCGGGGTAAAGTTTCTGTTTCCCATCCACCCATCAAGGTTTCTGTTGAAGAGTGTTAGTGAGGGGCTCTGCTTGATATATGTTGGAATCCTATTCCAAAGCATGGGGAGTCTCTGGGACAGGAATCTATCCCTCCAGCATGTCCTATTTATTGTTGTGGTAAGCTTTATATCTCTAGAGCATGTGGCTCTCTGGGATTTGTTTTTTTTTAGGCGGAGCATGTCCATCAATTCTGGGTTGGACATGGCCTTTTATGTCAGGCAGAGATCACCTCTGAGTAAGCAGTATGCAACCAAGTACAGCTGGAATTTCTTGAGTCGGGCTGCATAGGGCATCTGTTTGAGGCCAGTAATCCTCTTGGTGAGGAACTTATGGAACTTATTTATGAGAAAAGTTAGTTAACATTTGGAGGAGTGGGGTAAAACTGGGTATTGTGTGTGTATGTGTGTGTGTATATATATATATATATATATATATATATATATATATATATATATCTTTTACTATTAAGATGGAAACATGTAAGTTTTAGAAAGTGATAATGAACTTATATATTTTTTCCTGTATTTCATCAAAATGGAATGTACCACCAGTCATGACACTAATGGTAAATTCTAGCTCCATACTTGGAGTGGAAGGACTTTGCAGAGGAAAGTTAGACAGCTTGTATGGTTCAGATTTTTATATTATAGATCAGATAACCTACAGAAGTTTTTAAGTGGTTTTCTTGGGGTGGGTACTGTAGAGACTGACTCAGATGAAGCTAGGTGACTGTAGAGACTGCTGATGTGTGCTGAGAAGAGTACATTGCAATAGTTGTTTCTGGGAGTTGAGGGCTGCTGTAATGGTTAAGGTGTTTACTTCACAGATACAAAATACAGGGCTTGTTGTCATCCTGGGGAAAATCTGATAGTCTTAAAAATGTCCACAAGGGCAGTTAGCGTAGTACTTGCCTATGAACTTATGAACCTAAGTGTCCTGAAACAGTAAACAAGGGGTCATTACTCAAAGTGATTAATTCCTTTCCACTGATGAATTGCAGTAATAACTGCATACCTCTGTTTCAGGGTCTGAAGTCCAAGTATGTCCACTCCTCTCCAAGTATATTGATGTGCTCGTTGGTTCAAGAATATATTTAGGAGGAATAATAAACCTATATGTTAATGTAAGAATGAGATGAAGCTATTACTCTTTTAGGGAAGGATGACAAACGTTTCTCTTAAACAACACTTTATGCCAGAGCTAGGTGTTGCAACCAGAATATCCAGTAAGTTGTTAGAAAATTAACATTTTATATTTATGATGTCCATCGTAGAAGCCAAGCCCAGGCAGTTATTATTCAAAACCATGACTAATTAATTGCTCTTAATAAATCTAACTGCTGATAGATATTTAAAGAGCTATTAGGAAGAGTTATAGGTTCATAGGTGTGTACTAGGCTAATGGCCCTGGAGCCTTTACAAGCCTAGCCCATAGAATTACACACTGATAACCTCTCTGCTCATGCTGTAGTAGAAAAGTCTTTAGCACAGTATACATATATACTTGTAGTTCATTAATTACATCAGATATTTGTCATTCTTTAGACTTAAAGATGTCAAGTTAGTATTAAATAGATTTACTCAAACAGTTAATTTCTGTGAGAAAGTTAATACAGTCATTAATTGTCAGTAGAGGAAATGTGAGCATAGGTTGGAAATAGAAAATTAATTATTTTAAATGATTAGTAAATTATTTCCACATTATTGCTCACCAATTTATAGTGCAGAGAAAAGTGAGCCCAGAGAGCATAGTATTTACTGTTTAACTGGATCAGATCACATAATACAGTGTCACATGAAAAGGACAAATTAAAAATGAAGCTGACAGCGTGAGTCAGTATATATTCAGTGATGCTTTTAATTTTCATAGCTGTGACTATGGTTCACTTGTATTACATTACAGGTAGAGTACAGGTACAAATAAAGGCAAATACAGCATCATAGCTTCATTTTCAATCAGTAGATGCTGAAAAAAGAGTGCAATTGTGAGACCTGTCTTAAAAAGACACACTTGTGAGATGTGTCTGAAAAGAACACAATTGTAAGATGTGTCTTGCATTACTGCCCTAATTGAACTGCTTAATCACCATGCCATATAACCCCAAATGTGTATAAAAAGATGGTAATAATAACACCCAATGATATCTGAATGCACCAGAGACACATATGAATGTTGTCTGCATAGTGGAAAATGGTTGTAGTTCTTCAAGGTGAAGAGGAGGTATCCTAGCATACAGACAGCTATTGTCAAGCCTGCTGAACTTAAGTTATCAACTCTTTCTTTAGCAATTAAAGATAAGTGCTAATTTTGTAAAATTTCAGATGACAAAAGACTAAGGTAACAGTAAAAACAGCCATCACTTTGTAGCTAGAACTTAGAAAACGAGCCCTGGTGCAGCAGATGAATCCCACTGCAGTCTATCCTTACAGTTACTATCAAGTCCTGATCCAGTTGCAGAATGCCCACATGCAGCATTGTTTCAAGCCTGAGATGGTATTATGTTAAAGTAAGTGTTAATAAATCCCAAAAAGCACTCAGATAGCCATTTCCACCACAAACCACAATGTTTATTCACATAGACACAGCACCAGCAACCACAATGTAAGATTTAACGATGACATACAACCTGTATGTTTTCGTCAAAAAAAAATTCATCAGATAACTATGAATGTTGCACTGCTACCCTTATATAACCTTACCAATAACCTTATTAGTGCAATTAAACCTTGGTTGATTGACCTAATAGATGCAAAGTTAAAATACACATTCTGATGGCTTAAACTCACACTGAACATGTTCTAATTTCATTCTTATTTAAAATTTCTAAACAATGTTAAAGTAAGTGTTAAAAGAAACAAAACAAAATTGATCTGAGATATATATTTTTAAAGTACAATATTAGGTTATCACACTGAAAGCTGTTTTTTTTGTACTATTTATTTCTTTATTTGTTACTTATTATTTATTTAGTACAGTCAGTAGTAATAAAATGTGAACCAGATTGTAGACAACTGCAATTTTAGGGTCAGATTATAACTAAGATGAGTCGGTCAATGAGATGTGGCATGCAGCCCTTAGTTCCAATAATTCTACAAAATTAAACACTGTGTAATGGCAAGTCAACAGCCTTAGAGCACAATTATATCAACTGAAGAGGCTCTTAAAGAGGTTAATAGTGATTTGTACCTAAACTTTACTTCATTAAGAAACAGACAGTTGAACCCTAGGTGTGTGGCATGCAAGGAGACTACAAATACCTAATTGGCTCCAGAAATGCTGTTTTACTGTACAGTGTTTACAGACCTAAAACTAAATGTACTTCACCTAACAGGGGGAAACTTGCTTTAAATTAGGCTGCAGAATGCATGGAATAAATCACCAACCAAGAAAAGAATACATGTAGCCCATGTTTTATTAAAATGTTGCATATATGTACACAGTTGTACTCTTAAACTGAGTGACTTTATACGTAGCACAAGACACTACTTGAAACACATGAAACTGAAAACAGATCTCTGTAGCCAGTTTGGTAGATATGGGCATCCTGAGACAATGTAGCAATTATTTCATGTTCACAGACAACTTTTTAATTCTTAATGAAGCAAACACAGCATGTGAGAGATGTACATACCCAATTTCCTTGTTGGCAAAAGTCGCACTTACAAATAAGGTTGTGAAGAACACACACTACATGCACCACACATAGTTCCTACCACACACACATACACCATCTTATGTTGAGGCACTAAAAGGCAATCTTTCTAGACCTCAAAGACACCCCCCAGCCTACGAACAACAATCCCTATCCTCAGCAATCTCTAAAGCACACACCAAAAGCAATACCAAACACCACATGTACGCCTGCACCCAATGGATCCCCAAGAACTCATGCCCATGTGTCAAGCAAGCACAACTCTCATAATGAAAAGAGCTCACTAATTAAATTAAACAGGATGCTAAGGATGCTAAGAGAACTAAATAAATCCTTCAAGGTCAAGATAGCTTCTTAGGCTAAAGACAACCACAAGGCTTTCTACAGGTATGTCTGAAACTTAAAAGGTGTTACACAGCAGTGTACTGAACTGATGGTAAATGGTACCACCTTCTCTGAGGAGAGTGCCTAGTGAATATGTTGGCTGACAAATTCAGGTCTAACTTCACCCCCAGCTCCCCCCTGTCACCCCTGCAAAATTCCAACTAATCAAGCCCACCTAATTATTAACAGGGAGCATGTCATGATGGTGCTCATTAAGGCCAAAAACACAGACTCATTGGGCCCAGACAATATCCTGGGGTGCCTCCTAAATAGCTTGAAACATGCCCCATTAGGACCACCTGAGTCACTTTTCAACTACAACCTCAAAACAGGTTATGCACCCTGTGAATGGAGGACTACAACGGTTATCCCTCATGACAAGGGTGGAGCATCAACTCACCCCATTTGCTACAGACCCATTAGTCTGACTAGTCTAATATGCAAAGCCATGGAATGAATTATTATGGAAATGATCAACAAAGACATTGCTGACCTACAGACACAGTGGACCCAACCTAGTTTTGTTTTGTCTAAGGAAGGTCATGCCTACTAAATTTGGCAGACTTCTTTGAGACGGTCACCAAGGCAATGGATGAGAGGAAATGGTGCATACGGCCTACCTAGACCTGGGTAAGGCATTTGATACAATACCCTACTCAGCTATTGCTGAGAAACTCACAGAACCAGGCATAAATCCCTACATAACTCACTGGAATACCAGCTGGCTCACAGAATAGACCCAAAAATGTAGGATTAGTGAGACCACCTCCACCAAGAGACCAGTCACCAGCTGAGTGCCTCGGGGCTCAGTACTGGGCCTGCTCCTGCTTGTCATCTACTTCTTGAAGTCCAAGGCGAATTTAAAGGGCTTGTGACTTACTAATCTTGCAGACAACTGCAGATTAGGAGCTATCACAGCTTCCCCCGTGACAATAACATCCTGCAAGAAGGTGTAACTCAGACAAACAACCAGTGCCAAAGCCATGCACTAAAATTCAGTGCCAATAATTGTGTTTTAGTGCCTTTTGGGAGAATGTACCTCTCAGGTTATATACTCCATTCATAAGACTCCTGTAAGGGTTGGTCCAGTAATTAGCAACCTGGGATACTTATAAATAAGGGTATGGGTATAGCACCCAGGTCCAAGGAAGTTACAGTACCATTTTACTCAGCCATTATCAGACCCATCATTCTGTACAGTGTCCCCTTCGGCATGTACCTGACCAGGTAAATGCAACAGTTGGAATGTCCATAAAGGTTCCTCACTGAGAAAATTCAGGGTAAAGACATATTGCCCTATACAGACTGCCTTAAATTCCTATCTCTATACTCAGTATCTTACAGGTTACTGAGAGGCGATCTATGCTTGGCATATAAGGCTTCCTCAGATGAACCCCTGATGGACCTTTTGCACATCCACAAAATGAGGATTACCATAACCAGCAGATTCAAGGATTTAAACTTTGATTTCAACATAAATAGAACATGCTGGGGTACACATCTGTGTCTCAAAGGATCCCTATGTTCTGGAATAGGATCTCCATCTATTTGAATCAGAGTCCATCCCTAACCTTTTTCAAATGTAACCCTGATTATTGGATGGGAAATTGAAAATTCTTAACTGGTATGGCCCCATGTCTCTGATACAAAAAGGCTGACAGTAAATATACCCTAACTTACATACCCCCCACTAAACCTTTAGCAATCTCCTAACTAAAGTATTCCTCTAAATAGATGTCCATGTTACATGTGGTTGCAATTGGTTTGGGTTGCATGACTAGCCTTGTAAAGGCACTGGTTGTTAGCCTAGTACTTACGTATGAACCTATTAATTTATTTAAGAAGAGATGATGGTATATGTAGATAAAGAGTTAAGTATGTCTTTTTATATGGTAACATTTAATTAATACACTGGCTCTGTTTGGTGCTTGCACTTAAGATTCCCTTGTCTTTAGTACTAGATCTATGAGTGGTTACATAGTTTGAGTGGTTGTAACAGCACTTTAGATAAGCCTGTATATTCCAGAGGGGTTCAGGCTCCTAGGCAGTGAGCCATTTTCCTTGGGTATAGTTGGTTGGGGACACATGGCTGAAGTGACATTCAGCTGCATAGAAGTATGTCTGTTGTGAATTCCCTGTGGGCAAAGAGAACCACACACTGCCATGCCCACAACTTTAATAACCAAGTGTGTGGGGGCAGAAGAAATAATGAATGTTTGGCTCAGTGTACAGTACATGCTTAAGTAACTACAACATGTAGAAGTAGTGTGCTACAGCAAGGAGGAAATCCTGCATGTTACTGTAGTTATTTTAAGTAATGTTCCCTAGATACTGTGAAGGGGATAGTGTTACTTACACACACACACACACACACACACACACACACACACACACACACACACACACACACACACACACACACACACACACACACACACACACACACACCAATTAAAAAGGCACTGCCTGCTGTGCACTACATTTTTACTGCCACTGACATGCCCACTGGCCAGCCTGCTGCTGATGCCTGCCATGCTGCCTGCTGTCTCATGTTGCCTTGGGAACCATGGACATTATTTTCCCCTGTGCATTTGGGTATTGAAGTTGTGGGTATGGCATCATATTCTTCTCTTTGCCCACAGGGAATTTGCAACAGCTATATTTCTCTGCAGCTAAATGCCACTTCAGCCATGTGTCCCCAAACAAAAGTACCACAGAGAAGTGTCTCATTGCCTAGGAGCCTGAACCCACTAGTCTACTTACTAGCCAGCCTGAAACAGGACCTTTCAGATCCCCTACAGAGATGATTCAGTGTTAGACTACAAACAGGCTTTAAGCCAGATGAAAGGAGGGCTCCATCTGCCACCCCCTTGCACAAAGGTGGAGCAATAATGGAAGTGGGAAATTATGGACCCACAAGTCTGATGACGCTCATTTGCAAAGCTATGGAAAGGATCATCATGCAGTTTAATAAATAAGGACATACGTAGCATACAACTCCCGACCATTGCTATCTTGGATTTGTTACGGGCAGATGCTGCTGACTTCTTTGAAAGGATTACTGAAGCAATGAATGAGGGCTAATCAGTACACTGCATATCTAGACCATACAAAGGTATTTAACACCATCCCATACTAAAGTATCATAGATGAACTATCCCACCTAAATGTTAATCCAGGTGTGATTCACTGGATAGTAAACTGGCTCTCAAATAGAATCTAGGAAATTAGGATGGATGATCTACCTCTTCCAAATGGTGTGTCTAGTGGAATGTCCAAGTACTTAGTCCTCAGGCCAGTCTTCTATTACATTTACTTCTCCTAGGTCAAAGCCACTGTTAAAGGTTTATGACTGACCAGGTTTGCAGATATCCATAAATGTGTTGCCCTCATAAACTCTCCAAAGAATACCAAGATCCCGCAAGAGGGCTTTTCCCAACATTATAGCCAGTGTCAAAACTATGGATTAAACCTAAATGCCAAGACATGTATGACAGTATCTTTTGGCAGGCAAGAAGTCCCTTGTAAGTATCACGTTGACAACACACCCTTCTAAACTGATCCATTAGGTACAGAGCTGGGAACCTATGTAGACAATGAAGTGCTCTGTGATCACAGTAGGTTCACTATTGTAAGAAAGTCAGGGTATGGCATCCTGGTTCAGAGATGTGACAATTCCCCTATATTCTGTATTGATCAGGCCAATCGTTGAGTATTACGTACCCTTTAGTATAAACTTGTCCAAACATTTGACACAACTTGAATGCATACAAACCATTCTTATTAAGAAAAAATAGGGCCTACATCATAAAATCTATATGGACTATCTTGAAGCCTTTTCCCTCTTCTCAGTGTCATACAGGGTACTGAAATCTGATTTTTGCTTTATGTTCACAGCCTCAACAGATGCATTCTGTCAGATCTATTGCACATTCACAAGTCCAATGGGGACATAAACACTCATTCAAGAGACCTAAATCTCTTTTGCAACATAAATAGAACACGTTGGAGGGAAAGATATCTATCACATTGAATACGACTTTTTTGGCGTTGCCTTCCTCACCACATAACACAAAGTAATTCTCTTACACTCTTCAAACATAACCAGGACAGATGGATGTATAATCAAAAATTCACCAATGGTTTACCACCCTTGCAGCTCATGGATAGGGGTAACAAGTTAATATTTTAGACATCTCCAGGTTATTTGTACTTATACAAGGACTAAAAATGTCATGAAGATGTATGGCTAAGCTTCTAAAGATCCTCATGGATAAACAGCCAACTAAGTATATGATCCATCTGTCATTGCTCCTAAATATGGACCCCTTTACCATACAGTACTGCACTTCTGCCATATCTAATATGACAAACTGCTGTAACCTTGACATGACCTAAGAGATGCCAGCTTCTACTGTCAACATAAAGAAAAGACTCTTAGTTCCTGTGGTGAAAAGATAATATTGTATATTTTGCATTAAGTTATAGTTAAGTTTTTGTAAGCAGTTTACTGAATGCAGTGTATCACATACATCTGATTGCAGTTATCTTTTCCGTTTCTTCAGTCTGTTGCTAATTTCTATTTTGTAATTTTATTAACAGATTATTCCTGAAAATGATCCCAGGTGATCCATTCCACCTGCCTTATATAAATAGACAAATACATGCAATACAAAAGGTATGGAATCAAAATCTAAGGACTTTACTGTGGTAAATAAAGAGTAGGAGTTAGTATATTCAGATATGACATATTTCCAAATAAAATTATAAACTGCAGCCATTATTTAAAAATATATTCTTTCTTTAATCATGGTGCCAGGCATAAAAGGCAGCAGTCTATAGATGCCATGACTTTATGAGTTGTTGCACTAGTGTTCACATTGTTGTTATACTATGTAGCTAGCACTGGAACACCTAGGATTATGCAATCACTATAGCACAGACCTGTGAATACAAAACCTGATTCTGAGATATACACACACACACACACACACACACATATATATATATATATATATATATTGTTTTTATCTGACAGTGGAAAAAAGGGAGCAACCATTATTTCAAACACTTTAAAAATACACAGATGAGAGATCAAAATGTCAAGAAACATTTCTATGTCAAATTTACATGACAGGATTACTCAGATGCATGTGAAGGAACAGGCAAACATTTAAATAAAAAAGCATCTATATGATTAATATTTTGTACTTATACTAAGAGAGAGAGAATAATATTTCTTTTTGTAGTGCCAATGGTATATGCAACCTCAATTACTCAAGAAACATACACGGTGAATGTACACTGTGTGCTATTAAGATTTAGAAGATTCGAACCTATAATTAGCTACTTTTTTATCTTTAAATAAAATGGCTATAATAATTTTACAGTTTTATCAGCGCAGAATATAAATGGAGTTCACTTAGATTTTATATAACTTTGTTTCTAATACAGGTATGAATTCATGGCTGTCTTTCTAAAAATAAGTAGGTGTGATTGGCAAACAACAAGAAAAATATATCAAACCTTCTCAAGAATCTAAAACCAGATACCTTCACAACCTACACCATGAAAGTAAATGGAGTTTATTTAGATTTTATATAACTTTGTTTTCTAATACTTTTGAGAATTCATGGCTGTCTTACCAAAAATAATAAAAAAAAAAAGAAAAAAATACACCAGCAAGGTATCTGGCTTTAGGTTCTTGAGAAGTTTTGATATATTTTTCTTGTTTGCCAATCAGATTTTTTTTTTTTGTAAGACAGAAAACTGTGCCAAAGTCAAAGCTGAAACATTGCTTCCTTATTTATCTGTCAAAAACAACAAAAGTGATCTTCTGTTTATGGCATCTATTCATTAAAATAAGGTAAAACATCTGCTCATATTGCTGTACTTTCAGAATTTTGATAAAAAATAAGACACATTTTTGTCTACAACATTTCCTGATGCTGCATACCTCAAACAATATGCCATGTGTAACAGAAGTGTTGTGTTACTTTTTCCCTCTTATTTTAAAGTCTTTAGGGAGAATTTATGATGACGATGATGCCATGATGTATAAACCTTCATGTAAACTTCATGGTCACAATTAGGCAATCATTACTGTCCCAAACATGGTGCTACACAGTCTTCAGCACTGTGTAGGGCTGGCTACGTTGCCATACTGAATGCTAATGAGGCATTTTAGGGAGGGTATATGCTAATTAGCCACATGGTCTTTCCCTCAGAAACACCTCCATGAAGTTATCTAAAGCTGAGTGATTCAAGAAATTGATTGGCTAGCTAGATTAGCACAGCCAGGCACACCATTTTGAGAAGGTCAACATGAGAGGAATATGGGGAATGGGGGTGGAGGCAGCCACTACACACCAGGAATTACTCTACTTTTAATTGTCATGAAGTCACTCACTTCAGTATGGGGATCAGGAGTGCATCTGTGTGTGTGTGTGGGGGGGGGGGGAGCAGCCACTACATACCACAAATTATTCTACTTTTTATTGCCATAAAGGCACCAACTTCAGTAAGGGGATCAGGAGAGTGTGTATGTGTGCATGTGTGTGTGTGTGTCTGTGCATGTATGTAACTGTGGAGATCAGAAGTGTGTGTGTGTGTGTGTGTGTGTGTGTGTGTGTGTGTGTGTGTGTGTGTGTGTGTGTGTGTGTGTCTGCATGTATGTGTGTGGAAGGGGCAGTGGAGGCAGCCACTACACACTACCTTTTGTTGCCATAAAGAGTGTAGTACAGGCATCATGGTGTGTAGTGAAACACTGGGCACCAGTGATTACTCTTCTTTTTAGTAATATAATATCACCCACTTCAGCATGGGGATTGGGGGGTGAAGGATCCTCTAGGGAAACTACAACTGTGCCATAATAGCACATAAACTGTTTTGGGGATTAGAGGGTGTACAAGTCTGGAATGGGTGTAGGGACTGTGGTGTGTGTGTGTGTGTGTGTGTGTGTGTGTGTGTGTGTGTGTGTGTGTGTGTATGTACGTGTGAGTGTGTCTGTATATGCTTGCATATTTGTGTGTGCGCGTGTGTGTATGTTTGTGTGTCAGTATGTGGATGCATGTGTGTGTGTTTGTGTGTGTGTATGTTTGTGTGTCAGTATGTGGATGCGTGTGTGTGTGTGTGTGTGTGTTTGAGTAGAAGCATGACTGGAGTGGAATGCCAATGCCTACACAAGCAGCAACATACTTCCAAGACATGCAGATCAACAATGATCTGCACATCACATTAGTAACTGTGATTCAGAGACATGCATACTAGCTAAATATGAGGTCTATCCTCATTATGACTAATATGCCTGTGAATCACAGAATACAGTTTAGTGTGCAATGAATTCCCAGGTATGCCATTTTGTCGTTTCTGTATAATCTCAAAAGTGTGGACTTAGCATTATGTGATACAATTTAGTGGTGCTGCGGTAGCATTGTCGCCTCACAGTTAGACATTGCCCATTCAATTCTCAGTTAGAGCGTCTTCTATTTGGCGACATGCTTGAATGGGCATTCCTTCATTGAAGGTTGTGCGTTAGGCCCGGCAAGCTAGCACGTAAAAATCTACTGCCAATCATTAGCGGACCGGAGTTCCGCTGTGGCGACCCCTAACTGGGAAAAGCCGAAGGACACAATCATGAACACTGATGTCTACCTTATATGTTACAGATTACACTACAACAGAGCACTTGAAAATGAGTAACGTCAATCAGGCATTTCCAAGCTTTTAATTTCATTATATAAAAATACAACACTGAAGAACAATGCCATATGTATGAAATAATGTTTTTTGTTTTTAGTGAACCTTTAATTATTGTTGGAAAAGTTGCATTGAAAGACATTGGGCCAAATGTGAGGTGAGTGAAATCCTCAGAGAGTCAGAGATTATAATTCTTATGTGTAGGTGGCCGCTGTGGATCAATATGGATACCAAAGGACATGGCTATTACCCAAGACAATGCTCCACATTTACGGTATCCCTTAAGACTAATTGCACTTTGTATTTTACTAAGTATCAGTGGTAGAAATCAAACCCCAATCACTGTATGTGTTGAACATTCAAATATTAATGCTAGTGGGGCAGAACTAAGAATATGTAGCACCTTTCAATTACTAGTTAACTAAAAACAGAATATGACATTGTACCACTGTTCCTACGGTTTTATTTTGGTAGGCATTGGTTGGTTCTTTTGAATGGGACTTGTACAGCCTGCTTTAGCTTACAGAAATGTGGAAATACTGTTGCGGCCACAAACTGAATATAAAGTTTTATATCTTGCACTACAGTGATTTTATTTTCAAGACAGACCAGTTAAGAAACAGGCAAAACAAGTTCTGTATGTGTGGAAAACTGTCAGTGTCTCAGCTGTTTAAGAAATGCTAAAGCAATACAATTCACTTGCCAGTATCTCTAAACAGGGTGTGATAACTGCTTTGTGTCTCACTAAACAGAGTTTACTGGAATTGTATACAACCAAGTATTCACTATAGGTATGGCATCTACATCACATCAGTTCAGAGCATCCCATGATGACCTCAGATTATTCAACTGAAACTCAAAAGACTGTTGCTGTAACTAGAAATGAAATGTCCTAATAAAGCTCAAAGAATACAACAGCCTGAGATACAGAGAGAGTGAGAAGAAGCTACTGAGAAACAGGGTCAAGAAGAAAGAGAAACAGCACTTACAAGTCAGGGAGAAGTTGAACCCTAGATGCCAAGGCTAGTTCCAAATTGCTGTCTCAGTATGAAGGGGAGAATGACTCCCATGAGTGGAGGAGCTCCCTGGTCAGCCTCAGTAAGAAGCTGAGATCCCTTATAAGATCCTCCAAAGCTAGCTATGAAAACAAGATTGCCACTGATTATAAGGACAACCACAAAGCATTCTATAGCTATGCCAAGAATCTCAATGGCAACACCCAGATCTGCTCTGGCACAAACATTACTGAAACAACTGATATTGTCAACATCCTGGAAGATAGGTTCAGTGCTAACTTTACCCCCCCTCACCCCCTAAAGGGCCCATATCTATACAGGAAGAATGCAGAGTCCCTGTAATCACAACTACACAGGTAAAAGCAGCACTCTCTAAAGCCAAAAACACAGCATCAATGGAACCGGACAACATCCCAGGCTGCGTTTTACACGAACTTCAGAATGAACTGGCTCCCCACCTAAGCAGCCTGTTTAATCATAGCCTCACATCAGGCTTTGTGCCCACTGAATGGTGCACTGTAACAGTTATCCCACTCCGCAAAGGGGGAGTCACCACTGATTCTGGGAACTATCGCCCTATTAGCCTGACGAGCCTGGTCTGCAAGGCCATGGAACGTATCATCATGGAATTCATAAACAAAGACATTGGTAACTTCCAAACTCTGGACCCCACCCAGTTCAGGTTTGTGAAAGGCAGATCATGCTTCCTGAACATGGTTGACTTCTTTTAGGCAGTCACCAAAGCCTTAAACGAGGGTAAGGTGGTTCACACAGCTTATCTTGACCTCGCCAAGGCTTTCAACACCATCCCCCATTCTGGAATTATAACTAAACTAGGTATAAATCCCTATGTCACAAGATGGGTTGCCAACTGGCTCACTGATAGAGCCCACACTGTAAAAGTTGCAGACTCCAAATCTGACTTCAAACCAGTGACAAGTGGAGTACAACAGGGTTCAGTCCTGCGACCTCTCCTGTTTGGTATCTACTTCTCTGACGTACAGGCTAACACAGAAGGCCTCTGGCTAATGAACTTTACAGATGACTGCAACCTAGGAGCTATAGTCAAGTACCCAAATGATGTGGACATCCTACAGAATGGCCTCACTGAGACAGATGCTTAGTGTCAGAGCCATGGCCTCAGGCTAAATGCCAAAAAGTGCATTGTTATCCCCTTTGGTAAAAACTCCGTACCCATGAACTACCACATAGGCGGCAGTCTTCTTAACACCAAATATGTGATGAGAGACCTTGGAACCCAGGTGGACAGTAGTCTCTCCTTTGATAATCACATTGTCACAGTAGTCAGGAAATCCTTCTACGTGGCACACCTCATCACAAAAGGGTTCTCATCCAGGAAAAAAAAGAGGTCATTGTTTCCCTCTACTCGGCACTCATTAGACCCATTATAGAGTACAACACCCCTTTTGGAATGTACCTCACAAGACATCTGCAGCAGCTGGTAAGGCCACAGAAGTACCTCACAAAGAGGATTACTGGCCTCAAACAGATGACCTACACTGACTGTCTCAAAAAACTCCAGCTTTACTCTGTAGCATATCGCCTACTCAGAGGTGATCTCTGCCTAACATATAAAGCTATGTCAAACCCAGAGCTGTTGGACATGCTACACCTAAAGAAATCCCAATCCCTCCGACCTACATGCTCTAGGGACATAAATCTTGTCACCACAATAAACAGGACATGCTGGAGGGATAGATTCCTGTCCCAGAGACTTCCCATACTTTGGAACAAGCTACCCATCTATGTCATGCAAAGTTCCTCATTAACATTCTTCACTAAAAATCTTGATGTGTGGAGGAGAAATAGGAAATACACCCCGGGGATCACTTCTGTGGCTCTGCTCGACAGGGGCACAGGAAATTAATTTTCTTGGGTTGGCATAAGCAAGGGAACTTTGTTGGCTAGGCTTACTTAGGTCCTTGGGCCGATAGCCTAGTACCTACCTATGAACCTATGAACCTATGTTTTAGTCAGTAATTTGTAAAAGTGTGTAATGAATACCAAACTGGTCACTGGTTATGTGATAGGTTTTTAACCCCTCTTCTTATAAGTAAGGTAATGCATGCTGCTTCAAAATGAATGCTGTCTATAGTTTAAATTATGATAGGGTCAACATCGTTTACTTAAATGTTTAAATTCTGCTTGAAGCTTAGAGAAAGAAATGTAGAGATCATAGAAGAAAAGAAGATGGCAGTGTGAGTTCTATTACATAAACAAGCATTTAACTATCATAGCTAGGTGAGTGAATGTCAAGTCACTACAGCTGAAATCCTAGGAGACCATGTGGTAAGGGAGACAACACTCAGTATTTTGTCTGTGCGTGTGAGAAAAGTACAGTTGTGTACATTACCGTAAATGTAGATGTTCGAGTGTATTCACTGTTGCAGTCATCACACTTGGGTTATCTGCCTGCAGGTAGCCCTCAGTCAGCCCGAATACCAGACTCTTGGGATTTCTGCATCAGATGCTGTCGCCTCTTCCATGACGTCAGGTCGTCAGGGGTATAAAACATGCAGACTACGCCATTACATCAGTTTTTCATGCCCTAGATGTCAGGAGCCTCCAAAATAGGAAGCTATTACATGGTGTGGAACATCTCCAGTAAAATGTAAATACCCCTGCCATAAAAGATGGCCATAAAGAGGATAGCAAAATAGGATAGAGAAAGCCAGGGGCTTGGAGGGAGGGAAACCAGGACTGCAACAGTGAATACGCTCGAACATCTACATTTATGGTAAGTGTACACAACTGTACTATGTTCATGTTTCACTGTTGCAGTCATCACACTTGGGTTGATTCCCAAAGATGAGGAAGGGTGGAGGCAGTCAAGATGTGTTGGGGCTGGCTAGCAGGCCTTGCAAGACTGCTGCAGCAAATCCAGCTCTGGATTTAGAAAAATTAGGTAAGTGGTAATGCTTGGTGAAGGTGTGTTCAGAACTCCAGGTTGCAGCTTCCAGGATGTCCCTGGTGGGGACCCCCGTGAGAAATGCTGTAGAGGTTGAAGTAGCTCAAGTGGAATGAGTACCGAACACCAGAGGGGTAGGTTTTCCATGGTGCTTGTAGCAGAAATGGATGCAGTGTGCTATCCATTTGGAAATGGTTTGCTTCGAAATAGTCTTGCCCTCTGCCCCTGTAGCAAAGCTGACTAGCAGCTGGTCAGATTTTCTGAAAGGTTTAGTCCTGTCAAGGTAGAACCTGAGCTGTCTGTGCATGTCCAAGAAGCCCAGGATCCTTTCCCTTCTATTCTGAAGATTAGAGAAAAAGGTTTGCAAATGGATGGATTGGTTTAAAGACACACCGGATACCACCTTGGACATAAAGGAAGGATTAAAGCCACACTGGATACCACCTTGGACATAAAGGAAGGATTAGTCCTGAGGTAAATCCTGTCAGCATGGAAAATAATGAAGGGCTCCACCGCTATTAGTGCCTGTAACTCAGACACTCTTCTTGCTGAAGTAATAGCTGTTTTCCAAGAGAGGAATTTTAACTCTGCTGAAGCAGCAGGTTCAAAAGGGGGAAGTGTGAACTTTTCCATTACAAAGCTAAGGTCCCAGGCCAGAGTGGGAGCTCTCCTAGGGGGCCTTAAATTGTTAGCTCCTCTCAGGAACTACTTGATGAGAGGGTGAGAAAAGAGAGCAGGCTCAGTATTATAATGAGCTGAGATGGCAGAGGCATAAATCTTAATGGATGAGAAGGATAGGCCTCTGTGGAGCAGCTCTGCTAGGTAATCAAGGATTTGAGATAAGTTGGGCACAGTTGTGTCCTTTCCTTGAGACTGACTCCAAGAACAATATCTTTTCCACTTTTCAGCATAAGATGTCCTAGTACTAGGCCTTCTGGCCTCAAGGATGACGTCCAGGACCTGTTTGCTGAGAGATGCTGGTGGTGTATTCATGGAATAAGCCAGGATGCAAGGTATAGGGTTTGCAGCTGTGGATGCAGAATCTGTCTCTCCTGCTGAGACAGCAGGGAAGGTGTCTGATGAAGGTGCCAGGGGGCACTGCTGTCAGACTGTGTAGGAGTGGGTACCAGTGCTGGCGTGGCCAGTCTGGTGCAATAAGGATTGCTCTTGGTCTGTCCTGTTTGATCTTGAGTAGTACTTTTGAGAGGAGGGGCAGAGGAGGAAAGGCATAAATTGAGAGGTTTTCCCATGTAAAGGATAGGGCCATCCATCTTTCAGGCTCTGCTATGAGGGTTTCTGGTGCAAAATTTGTTCATTTGGTGGTTTTGGGTGGAGGCAAAAAGGTCGATCTCCAGAGCTCCCCACCTCTAGGTTAGAAGTTTGAATGAGTTGGGTTCCAGTTTCCACTCGTCAGGGTCCAGTAGACTTCTGCTTAAGTCGTCTGCCAGTGAATTTTGAGCTTGTAGGTGCATGTGTATGCTCAGGGCTGTGTTCCACAGAGCCATGGCTAACCTGCAGAGTGGGTAAGAATGAGTCCCGCCCTGCTTGTTTATGTACCACATAACTGTGATGTTGTCTGTCTTTATCAGGAGCTGTCCTGGAAGGATAAGGTATTTGAAGGCTGTCAGTGCATTCTGTACAGCTAACATTTCTTTTTGATTGATATGCAGGGGAATTTGTTCTAGGCTCCATTTGCCTTGAATGCATTTGCTTGCCATGTGAGCCCCCCATGCATAGTCTGATGCATCTGTTGTCAGGGTTTGGTCGGCAAGGGGTTGAGTGAAAGAAAGTCCCTTGTTGTGGTTGCATGCTTCTGCCCACCAAAGGAACTCTGCCCTTAGACAAGGTATGATAGGAATCACTGTTTACAGGTCCTGAGAATGTTGACACCAGAGACTTTTTAAGTACCACTGAAGTTTCCTCATATGTAGTCTTGCATATGGAATTAGCAGAATGCATGAGGCCATGAACCCTAGGGCTTGCAGTATTTTCCTTGCAGATAGCAGGGTTTTGTTGGCCAATAGTTTGTCAGATGGACCTGCTTTTCTGGAGTGAGGAATGCCATCTGGGAAGTTGTGTTCAAGCTTGGTCCCAGGAATACAATTTGTTGGCTGGGCACCAGTTGTGATTTATTTTTGTTGATGGTGTATCCCAGTGAAGTTAGAAGCCTTTTTACAAATGCCAGGTGCTGAAGTAGCAATACCTGACTGTCCACCTGAATCAGGCAATCGTCCAAGTATAGGTAGATTTGAATATTTCTCTGCTTGCAGTATGAGCCAGGCATTTTGTGAAAACTCTGGGTGCAGTAGATAAGCTGAAGGGAAGTGCAGAAAGCCTGTCCTGAAACATAGATATTTCCTGCAAGACTCCCTTATGGGGATGTGCAGATATGCTTCTTTTAAGTCTAGGGTGACTAACCAGGCATCCCTGGCTAGCATAGGAAGACATTGTTGCAGTGCAAGCATTTTGAATTTTGGGACCACCAGAAAGGTGTTGAGAATTGATAAATCCAGGATAGGGCACCAAGAGCTCCTTTTCTGGGCACCAGGAACAGTCTGGAGTAGAAACCCTGTCCCCTTTGTTCTACTGGAACTGGCTGAATAGCCCTGATATGGAGAAGGCAAAGTACTTGCTTTTGGACCTCTGCCCACTTGTTTGGAGGAAGGTCTGGCAACCTGTTTGGTGTTGGCAGTGAGTGGAAATTGAATCTGTATCCCTGTGATAACATGTTTACAACCCATCAGTTCTGAGTAATGGACATCCAGTTTTTTGCATGAAGGGCAAGTTTTTCTCCCAGGGGCGCAAGTACTTGGGCATGACTGGGAAGGATAATTGGAAAGTCACTGTGCACTTTTTCCATAAGGGGGTGGCTGACCACTCCCTGGTTTTGAGGTGGAAACACTCCATTGTTTAGATCTCTGCATACCCTGAGACTGTAGTCTTGGTGGTCTGTTTCCCCTGGGTTTGGACTGAGAAGGCCTGAGAGGGACTGGAAAGGGCCAGTTTTCTGAAGGGCAATGCCTACTGAATCTAGGTGGTGGCATCTGTAAGAAATCTTTGACTTTTTGCATAGATATAGATTTTTCATCCATCTTTTTAAGAACTTCTTCTGCTTCTGTACCAAACAAATGCTTCTGATTTAATGGAGCATCTAGTAATTTTGCTTTGACATGGTCAGGCAAGACTTGTTCTTTTAGCCAAGCATGCCTTTTCAGTACAGACACAGTGACAGCAGCCCTGCAAGATGCTTCTAAGGCATCAAGCCCACATTGCAAAGTATGTTTACTAACGTGGTTTGCAGAATGCATTAACTCTTGTAAATCTTTATTTTTTGCACAATCTGGAAGTAACACCATTTTTTGATTAATTAGTTCCATAATATGTTGCTGTTACTTCAACATGTGAAACTGGCAATTCAAAGCTCTGATGGCAAGAGTTGCAGAGGTATATACCTTCTTACCTCATCTGTCTAAAGCTCTAGAATCCCTGTCTGAAGGGGTAGGGTTTTTGGCTGATGTAGCCTTAATGCCTTTAGGTCCCTGGGAAATGGTCTCTGGATCCACAGTAGGATTCTTAAAGTGAAATTTATGAGAATCAGGTATTCTGTAGTACCTGTTAGATTTTCTAGGAGCTGGTGGTAAGGTATCAGGACTAAGACTGGACTCCAAGAAGACATTGTCTACAATATTCAGGACAGGGTTATAGCTAGAGGCTTGTGCTGAGGCAAATCTAAACATTCCCTGAGTCTCTTTTTGGACTGAGGATAGTCCTGGCATTCCCAGTGGAAATACTCTCTTAAGGTATGCAAGGTTTCACCAAAAGAGAAATCTTCTGGAGGGAAGGCAGAGAGAATGGATTCCTCTGCATCTGAATCCTCATAGGTAGATAAGGGTATGTCCTGGTAATCAGAAGGGTCAGAGTCAACAGACTCCTGGTCTGTAGAATCAGAAGGAAATTCAATTATTTGTCTTTTTGCAGCGGAAGACTGGCTTCCCCTAATTAGAGTAATAAGGTCTTCAGCCATTCTAAGCATTTGCTTTTGTGGCATGGGAGGATGAGCATGTGCTTTGGACGTTGGTTTCCTAGGCGTAGTGAGAACTCTGGGCCTGAGAAACTCAGTAGGTTTAGTAGGAAATGAAGTTGTCGGTTTAATATGAATATTGGTAGGTCGGAATGCACCCTCAGAAGCTGGTGCCTGCAAATCGGCTTCGGAACCATCCAAGGTAGAGACATCCGCAGGATCCATAGTCGAAGAAGCATCTCACAGCATACCAGATTCTGAATGGGTCTCACTCTCAGCCAAGGCCTGCAAATCTGTAGAAGTGGGCATCAGGGGCTGCAAAGGCGCCTCACTGAGTACCGGTTGCCTGGCGACAAGCTTAACGGAAGCATCATTGGCAGTTTTTGACCTATGCAGTCTGTCTCTGTCTTTGCGCTTTTTCAGAAGATCGGTCTTCGGATGGCTTACTGAAGCCATTTCAGAATACAGAGAATGAGAGCAAAAGAATTTAGCTACAAAAATAGCCTGATGACAAATGGTTTGGGTGTTAAACAAGACACCAAAATGACAGCTAGAGACTTCGTGGTCTGGGTCTAAACAGATGACGAAGTAAGAATGAAAATCTTGGTGAGGTATTTGCTTTCCACAGGCAAGACTATTGTTCATTTTTTCTGACATCGGTTAGAGCAAGAAAAAAGATTCCCCAACGGGGTACTTAGCTTTAGAAGACTTCAGGTCTGAAACTCAAAAAACGAAAATTTCAGGTAGTGGCTGACCGGCACTTGCAAACTGCTTCTGCTTCGGGCTCCTTCTCAGCAAGAAAGACTGATGTAATGGTGTCGGCTGCATGTTTTATACCTGATGTCATGGAAGAGGCGACAGCATCCAATGCAGAAATCCCAAGACTCTGGTATTCGGGCCGACTGAGGGCTACCTGCAGGCAGATAACCCAAGTGTGATGACTGCAACAGTGAAACATGAAGAACATCTGGTTAGTGCAATAGGAGTGGAACAGTTCCAAAGAAATGGAAGAAAAGGGTGACCTCTATCCAGCTAATGAAGTACAACTGCATAAGAACGGAGTTACATTGCACCATGCATGCAGTGCACTATACCTTCACAGCAGGCTATGTTTTGAAAAAGGAAAAGCTAAGTCGACAGAGTATTTAATACAATATTATAAGTTAGATGAATCTGTTAACTAGTTAATATTATTCATCAGTAAGAAATTAAATAAATTTGCAGATGGCATGAGTGAAAAGGGGCAGAACACTATTCCTGAAGTATATGAATTCCACCAAGTGTAAACTGACCTACAAGGGAAGCTTGTCCAAGTTATATAAGTTAATTATAAATAATAATAATTTTGATGCAACATTCTGGAATTTTTTAGATAGTAGTGGATTGAGTGACTCAAGAGATGGCAAGAATAAAACTTCATTACTTAAATCAGTTAGTCAGACTTCTTCAAGTTTTTTAACTAGATAAATAATGCTAATGAATACTCCACTTCCTTTACCTGTAAACATCATATAACAAAACCTGTTTTCGAGTGCCATGGCAATTGTTGGAAAAGCTATTACAAAAAAACTAGAAATCAAATTCAGTTCCTACACTCAAAGAATTTTTAAACTTAACAGTAATACTGTGTAAAACTGAAAAAGATGTGGTCAGAATAAGATCTATAAATCACACTAAGACTTTTAGCAGTTGGGATAGCCTTAATATGTTGCTATTGAAATACCAAGAAATTGAATGTGTTAACTGTATAAGATTACCTTTGTTATTCAATGTGTTCCTGACATTGTATAAAAGTATATAATGTTGAATTTCTTCCTTTCTTGTAATATATTGTACATTTGTTAAATTATTAAAACTTTTCTTAAAAAATAAAACAGGAAATATTGGCTGAAGTACATGCCGAAGTATTATAGTAAAATGATTCCAGTGAAGTCAGATGTGAAACATAAAGTACACACTTCCACAGTGATAGGTTTGCAGAACAAAAGCTAATTGAGGTAGCTAATAAAAGTAACAACAGAGCAGTAGTGCATTGTCTCTAATCTGTAGATGTTCTAAATTATCATAAGGACATGTGCTAGGGTCCTGACCCTTGTGAGACATACAGAGAGGAAAGAAAATGTTGCTAAGAGTGATACTTTATCAGCTAGAGCTACGGTCAGGTATTTGTAGAGAGAAATGTTACTTATTCAAGCAGTCTGGTCCAATTAGACCCCAGAAAGGGACGCCTTTTCAACAGCAAATGAGCATGAAACAGTTGGTCTTGAAAGGGGATGTTAGGGTTTGATGAATTCAAAACAGATGTTCAAGTAGGTAATGTCTGACAACACAGTGTGCTGTGCACATGTATTCACATACAGCCGGAATTGGTGATAATCATGTGGAAAACGTAGTATGGCTGAGTTCCAGACAGTGCTCTTACCTTGAATAGAGGCTGGTAATGGAGCCACTCCAAATAAACAGCTAGGAGGTGGTATATTGCCTGAACCAGAGCCTGAGTTGGTAGAGGGTAGTGGACTTCCTCTAGAAGGGGAAGAAATGCTTAATATCAACAAATCTTAATCTGAGACATGGTTTTGAGAAATTCCTATACTTTCATTAGAAGAATTAGAAAAATCAAATAAATAAATGTATAGCAGGAACAAATCTCAGACCTCAGTTTACAAAACTTGAGAGGGGATAGCCATGGAAGTTCCAAATCCTCAAAGACAGAGCTAGCCTGAGCACTGGAAAAGGGGACTCCTCAAAAGGGACACACAGGAGAAGGGATACCAGCAGTTGGTAATATCAAGGGCTTAATCTTAATCATTTATAACCATAGCAACATTAATCCTTTTGTACTCCACATGCGCATAAGGTATACTGATATGGGGCTAACACAAACATTAGTTGGCCAAAGGATGTAAAGGGATATTGCAAAGTTTATATCCAGCACCAAAGGTTGTTAGGATAGGAAATAAAGCCACATACACTACCTTGTTGACACAGGGACCCAACAAGTGGTCAAAAAGGCAGAATTATCTATCAAGCCAAATAGAAGTAATATAATAATCGTGAAAGTGTTTCATACTGTTATCAAAAATGTAAATGATTTCTTTCATTACTTTGGTAGTATAATAGAACAGATATACCTTTTACCTCAAGTTTTATTTCTTGAGTATTTTTCAACAAAACACCCTTAAGCCTTGGAAGGATGAACCTACAACAGAAAGACTAAAACTAAGGGGAAGATAACTATCTGTCAAAAGGAAATGGATAAAACACTAGCTGTATCGGAGGTTTATCAATTTAAAAATGTGTGTATCTTCTTTCTTTACCAGAATAAAAGTATGAGATGTTGCACTGCACTTGCCTTTTCAGTGAATGTATAATGTTTGAGGCATATGTAAAATGGTACGCATCTGTATCAGCTACTGAAGAAACATACCGCAGTTTAAGAAAGTCTAGGTGCTTTCATAACTTTATAAACATTTGCTGAGCCTGCAGCTTGAGGATTACTGCACTAGGCCAAATGATACTTTGCTAGCTTTGATGCTGACTTTCTGAATCGTAACCTTCCGCTTTGGACATTTAACTGTGGCAACAGGAAAAACATCTGCTATGTTCAATCTAAAGCACAGGAAATCCTCTTTAAGGACTTAGATAAACAGACTAACATTTCTTGCCAGTTATCACTTACTATGATAGATTATAATGGGGCAATTCAGGCAGCTGTCCAGGGCCAATATCACCTGGGAGACCCATGGCAGGCCCACTAGTATACTATTTTGCAGCCTGTCCCAGTTGTCTATCTAAATAAAATAAATGTATTTAAAAGAGTCTTGTTTACTTTCAGAACATAAGCTAAAATAAGTTTAGAAGTACTGAACATAACATGCAGCATTGTTGCAAGCATTTTTTAGATATAACAAAAGTTATCTTTAAATACTGTGAGTGATGATTTAAATTTTGTAGGATGAAAACTGTTCACTAATGTATACTATATGCCAGTGATTCTATGATGTGCTACATGGAGGAATCTGTTTGCACAGGTGGCTGAATTCTTTCAGAAGTGCTCTTTAGCAAATCAAAAGTGGAACTGCTGCCAGCATTGATGGGGTTAATTCTACCTATCAGGAACTGTTGCTAACATTACTTGAGTTAATTTTACCCATCAGGAACTGCTGCCAGCATTACTGGGGTTAATTATTTTACTCATCAACATGTTTGTGTTTGAAAATTAGAATGGTAATCCCTACATTACATAACTTACATAGATTTTACTCTTGTTAAAATACAAACTAGCTTGGCTAACTCTATAAAACATAGGCACTACTGAAAAACACAATTGCTAACAGTAGAAAGTTCCTGTTATCTGCAAGATCACAGTCTGAATGTTTATCCAGAGGGAATGATTACTGACTTCCATGGAATGGAAGACCAGCATGAGGTTGTAGAGGCAGATATGACAGGTACTGAGTTGTTAATAATTCCTTGTAAAAAGTGAACTAAATATTTTTATGTGCTGAGAATGTTCTGCACATTTAACAATGTGTCAAGGAAGCATGTGCTATGAATAGAATAAAAGCACATAACTCTTATGACTTATTTATTTATTCGTAATAAATTTCCTCTAGATGCAGTTTTGAACTGGTTCTTGAAAGGCACAACCACAGGTGCTCTTCAGTCTACCAATGTGTTTCCCCAAATAAATTACCAGATAATTAATGAGAAAACTATTAGGACAGGCTAAGGAAATAAGATCCAAGTTTCTTACGATACTGTTTTCATAACCAGTCAGTTAAGTTACATAATGTGTTTGTATCATAAATATGTGGAGATATTGATCACAAGCAATGCTTTTCAGACTTCTCCAAATTATGAAATGATATACTTAGATGCAAGCATGATACTGAATAATAAGGTGAAATAAACTGCCACATTTCTACAGAGGTAGACTTTGGTAAGAGGTT
Source organism: Protopterus annectens (assembly GCF_019279795.1). Lineage (NCBI taxonomy): Eukaryota > Metazoa > Chordata > Ceratodontiformes > Protopteridae > Protopterus > Protopterus annectens. Next base: position 149,296,009 of record NC_056733.1, on the reverse strand, counting down.
CTAGAAAAATAAATATTCCCATGGAATTCGCCTGGTATACTCCATTCATCTCTACATCTCATATCCAAAAAGAACAAATGCTTAACTTATAGTTATTTTCCATTACCTCAGATCAGCACAGAAATGCACATTGCTGAAGATGTTGAATGTGTTGGATTGTGTGTACTATGATGTACCATGCCATGCAGAACGGATAAAGGACCTAACCATACAGTGGAGGTATAGTCTATCACTGCCACCTGAAATCACAGTTTAAGAGGACTTAACTATGCTGCATAGCTGAAATCTATCCTTGACACCTGATAGCAGAGCATGGTACCCTATTTGAAGGAACACAGGTGGAACAATCTAGCTTGAGTGTTAGAGTAGATAGAAAGTCTGTTTTTATGGTAATGTACTCTTAATTCTCTGCAAAACATCATCAGCGATTGTCTAAATGCAATACATAACACATAACATGTTTAAATTCAGTGTGTTGAAATAAAATGAAGTAAAAATGCAAATGAATTTAACCAACCTCGGTATCACTTAGATTAAATCACATATGACAGATTTGCATTACAATGTATACAGAATAAAACATGTTAAACAACATAACACCATTTAAAATGTTGCTTGTAAAAAGAAGAGGTGGACAGTTATTAACATAATTAAAAACAATGTAGGAGAGGAAGAAATTCACCAAGTAATTGGCAAATGAGGTTCTCTCTCTAGAGAGGGGTAATGTTTTCTGAAGTGTTAAATTGTCCTGACTCCCAATGCATTTTTGTGAGGAAGAGGGCAGGTTCATAACTTTTTATTTAAGATACAATGTATTTGAAAGCTTGCTGATATTATCCTGGTCCCGGTATTTTCTCTTGTTTGTCTACATATCAGTGCTATTTTGAAATAGTGCTTAACTTTATTGTGAGTGATGATTTATTCTGAAGTTTTGGTAATTGTTATGTAATGCATCTGTACTAGAACATTTTGTCTGTTAAGTTATATTAAGAAATAATAAACTGGATCTCATGTGAGCTCTGCTCATTGTGCATTGTAGTGGCAAGTTTTCAAATAGCACTGCATTATGCATTGATTTATATACCAAGCATGTATCTCCATTAAGCAATGCAGGATATGTAGAACAAAGGCAGTTCCCATAGTCTGTCAGTGTAGTTAACATTTTCTGACTGCTTAGTTTTATTTTTTAAGAAACTATGAACTTTAAGATCACCCACTTCCAGTGAGCTACTGATTATGGTTTTAAATATAACATGTTTAACAGAGTATGCATTTCTGACTTTTCCTGCAACGCACTAATTATTGCTCAATATACTGCCTATAACGGATGGCCTTTTATTTCATTGTCACTGTTTATGCCTTCCTATAAGTTTTGTGATCAAAGTGCATATCTTTTTCCAGAGAATTTACAACATGCATAAAGTGGCATTGGGAGTGAAGCTGATATTACTCCACCAAGTAAGGATTTTGTTTAAATTGTATTTAAGCACATCTGTATTCCTAGTGGAGATAAATATATTTCCCATTTACTAGTCATCAGCATATTTTGCTAACCAGCAGTAGCCATGAGTAAACAAATGTCTTCTGATTGTGGGATGCTGATATCTCTATCTTTATAAAAATAATTTCAGAGTATAACTCCTTTTATTGTGTTCCATATCCAATGGGATACGTGACATTATCAAGTTAATGGTAAAATAGCACATAAAAGCCTGAAGCAAAGAAAACTTCTAAGGGCTACAAGAGTGTTCATATAATCTGGAGCTTTTCTCCTCGGATCTCCATTGAAAAAGGTCTCTCAGGGCCCAGTAGGACTAACCTGGTTAACAAATGTAAAAATAAAATAAATAGTAAATACACAAACTCTTAAATATATTATAGGAAAATACAATATGCTGTCTAGATTCCCTATAGAGCATGAAGATTTTCTGGTTAAAACACCAAGATTCAAAAAAACAAAAAAAAAAAAACAAAAAAAAATGAAAAAGAAACAAACAAACAAAAAAAATTCAATGACAATAAAATCCTTTTGAGTATGTTAAACAAGATCTCTGCTTAAACTCAAATAACTAACTGTAACTCTAAAAGCATGGAATATTTGGCAAGATGTCAACCCTGCCTGGCATTTTATATCGGCAAAAACCAATCATAGGTTCAAAGAAAGGATCTATGAACACATTTATAGTATTAATAGAAACTGAGAAAATAATGCTTTGGCCAACCACATTAAGGACAACCCTGGACACCACTTTAAATTTAAGGTGATCGACCAGGTGATGGACAGCTCCAGAGGTGGGCATACATCCCTATTACTCGAAAGACAAGAATTATGGTGGCAACTTACTTTAAATGCGTATGGTTATCCAGGCCTTAATGAGTAGTGTTCTGGTATGTGTGTGTATATATATATATATATATATATATATATATATATATATATATATATATATATATGTGTGTGTGTGTGTGTGTATAGACAGATATGTAAGAGAGCTATTTCGATGTGAATTCTAAGATTATTGAATAAGCTTGCAGCATATGTTAGCATTTAATGCCTTTCACGGATGATCTTAATACATAAAACTGAAAATATATTTATTATATTATGCAACCAAGCTTCCAGAAAACCAGTAGAATGTAAGTCTGTAGACTAAACCTATGAACAAATATCTAAAGAAAATAGACCTAATGTGAGGAGTCACAGAGGTGAGCACAGAGTGTTTTTAGCTGTTACACCACAGTAGGATTAGACAGGTTACTTGCTTATATTATGAGTTTTCCTTTGGAACTAAAAAATTGCATATTGAAATGTATAACTGTTAATACTACATTGAATAAATTAATCTTTAATGTGTTTTTGCAAGGCTTGATTATGCAGTGTGTGTGGTTAGTCCACTATAAAGTCTTAGTGCTATTGCTGCATAAAATACCACTGCTATGAGGATCTTTCTTTAATAGGATTGAAACATTTTGACCATTCTGCTGATAGTTTTTGGAAGAGGTCATAAGAAAAATTGTAAATCAATCAGTGCACCTGTGTCAGCTGCATCTATCTGCACTTAATTTATCTCCAGACAAATCTAGACACAGTAATTTTCCTGACTTTGATTTAACTACCACATAAATCTTGATTTAGTTATAATATTAAGTACTTCCCCACTCTTTCATTTAAGTGCCACAAGGCATTTTACATTCACTTGAACTACCACTAGCTCAAGCAGTTGGTACATTTACCATCTCTAATCTAAAGGATGAAATCTCAGAACTGTGCCACCTCTAATACTGAACTGTAGTGTCAGTACTGCAATATGAATCAAAACACCTGGTGTGAGGGTAGAGCTCAGAACTGTCTGATCCTCCAGGTGTCCACAATAAGTATGTCACCTACTGAATAATACCCAGTGCCGAAACTCTCTGTGGTGTTGGGGAATTTGCACAGATGTTTGAGGCATAGAAATCACTTCAGTACAAGCTAATGTTTTTTTTTTTGCAAATCATGCCTTTCACACCTTTTGTTTGTTATCAGTTTATTACAGGCCAGTGCCTAGAAAAAGCAATGTTCTGTTTAAAGTTCAATGATACACACCTTCTTAGTAGAAATCCAGAAATAAAGTTAAGGTGACTGCAATAGATTTATACCAGTTTATAATTATTAGAGTCCCTAATAAAAAAAAAAAAAAAAAATAGAAGAATTAAATTCTTGACTTCAGCTATAAAAAAGAAGCTATCTGAAATTTATAGAATAAGATGTGAATATAGCCTCCCACTACTGTCTTTCCTGATGCAGACCATTTGCCAAGAGATTTGTCACTTAACATCAATCATTAATACATGCAAACAAATTAATTTCTGCAGCACTATTCATGAACGTGGTTGAGGTAACAAAGAAAGAAAGCTGGGGTATCCATGCTGAACTAAATGTTGCACTCATATTGGAGCCTCTGTCTATGAAATGCAGACTTTACACTTTATACTGCACATTGCTAGCACTAGTAGTAGACAAGGGAATCAACGTTGAACACATCCTTCCCTGAATTCTGCAGTGCTTTCCTAGGGAAAACAGATTCCTCGCTGCCCCTGATGAGCCAGTTGTTTGTGGAGGAAAATCATTCTGAATTACAAGAGGCTCAAAAGATTTAGGTCAAGGATAGGCAAGCTCTGCAATCAATGCAAAATAGTGGCACTACAACATAGTTTTCTTGGTACTCGGTAAATCAGCAAGCGGGAGAGTGGAAGTATCTTCACTGATTACATTACAACATTTTCTTTTCTGACAGGATTTCTAACAACTTTAAACACACTGATTGATAGAAATTAGGGAACAACATGGTCAATTTATTTATTATATATGTTTGTACTAACCTTCTATACATCTACTCTGCAATGTGCCTGGCATTTGAACATGTTGCAAGTACAGAACTTACAACTCTTTGTTCAAAAAAAGTTTTCCCGCTTTTGGTTTAGATACATCCATAACTACATTTTTCTAATAGCAAAACCGAGAAAGCAATGTCAAATTTTAAACATTCACCACTTTTTTAATACAGTAAGAACTTGTGTTATAACTTGTTTTAAACACCCCAGACCACTTTTCTTGCATATGTGGGCATGTCCTCTGATGTCTGACAGTTTCTGATTTAATGTGATGCTGTAGAAATGGTTGCCACTTCTCTTTGTTACTGTCATATGGTTGTACTTGTCTTCACACTCATTAATATATGATGTCATGATTATGGGCAGGAATTAAGGAGCAGACATCCATGTATACATGGTGTGAGTGGAGTTTCTGCATGCATATACTCTGCAGTGATTATATTATGTTATGTTTGATAGACTTGTGTTTAGATGAATGCATCTTTGAGATAGACCATTGTGACATGGCCTTAGTGGGCTTTTGGATATCCTGTATTCCCTGCATACTTTTGCATCTTAGAAGTTTATTACAATTGCTAAAAATATTATTTAAGCCATTAGGAATTGTTTTGTATATGGTCCAGTGTTTTCTCTCTAAATATTTGTAAGTTAGGTTCTAGTATTGTCCTGTTTTTCACTGTGGTTTTCTAACTGCTCCATCTTATTGTTTTTATTTCTTCTGTTCATGTATTTGATGTGTAATTCAAAAGTACATATCTGGTATTATTTCTACAGTGACATAACCCAGTAATATTTTTATTATACTTGAAAAGCAATAATTTCAGTCTCTTCAAATGTTTTTTAAAGAGAATTTCATTTTGAACAGTATGTGCTGTGCAGATATTCAGTTTGAAAATACTGGGCTGATACTAATAAAGAAGATCTTTGCACATATGTATTGTGGACATTGGAGACTTTAAATGTTTAGGAAAATTTAATTGACAAGTTAAGCAGCTTGCTTATAATCAGTTAGTAACATGTAATACGCAGCCGAATGCACTCATCTTATGCTGACTGTAATAACGAGTCCTCTATATATCTTAAACCAAATGCCAGAACTGCATCTTTCTATCATCTAGGATGATTTACTTTGGTTATGCACATCTGTCTCATCTTTTATCTTGTCTACTCCATCATATCCTACTAGAGGAGTCAGGTCAATCCAGAACTTTTGTTTTTCTCCTTAATGAGTACAAAGTATGCTGCTGCAGTAACTTAGACAATATGTAAATATTAGTGAACATCTTTCCCATATGAGTAATTTTATAGCACTTGTTGTGTCTTTCGGCTTTTCCCGGTTAGGGGTCACCACAGCGGAACCCCGGTCCGCTAATGATTGTCAGTAGATTTTTACGTGCCGTGTTGCCAGCACTGACGCACAACCTTCAACGAAGGTACACCCATTCACGCATGTCTCCACACAGAAGACGCTCTAGCTGAGAATCGAACAGGACAACGTCTTACTGTGAGGCGACAACACTACCGCAGCTTCACCACCGTAATTTTATAGCACAACGTATTTTATAACTCCATACATGTCAAACTAACTTGAACAACTTTTTTATAAATAAGGACTCATTCACTGTGGTATTTTCAAGACTGACAAATTATTATGTCTGAATTATGCAAAAAGTGAATTTTGCTGTAAAGTTTTAGTCACTTTAATTTATTTCCATGATGTCAACCTTCAAGGCTACATTAGCACTCATTTATGATCTCAAACGTAGCCCAAAAGAATCAAGGAACATAAGCAACATATAGTGAAACAAAACATAACTACAAGGGTCCTTTCAACCATTGCCTGAACCAAAGAATGTCTGATGTATTTTTAGAAAAACAAATGACAGACATCATAGGTAGTGAGATTCAAAACATTTGCACTTCATTCAGAAATTGAAAGTATTACCATTTATGGATAAAGACATCATCTACCTATGACATGCAGAGAGGATGCTGGTGTGCATTTTCTATACCATTCTGACTGTATCTGATGCGTAAGCAATGACATCTGTCATTACCAGTGTTAACATGTAGAGAAGGTGCTGACATTTTGCAGTCCCACTCAGCATAGTTTCCTGTGGACTATGATCATTTATTTCAGGGTAATTCACAATATAATTGTTACCGCTGATGGGTAACAGTGAGCGCAATATTTTTTTCACCATATGAGCTGCCAGAGTCATTCTTAATAATGCTGTGTGCATAATGTGAACATTAATTTGGTATATAACATAAAAATAATAGTAACATGCTGTTAATACAGAGAATCTTATTACAGATTCTGTGTACAGAGAGAAGAAACTGCCTTGATGTCCTCATAAAATCATTAGGAAATATTACCTTCAGAATTTGCCAGTAAACACCACTACAGTAAGTTATTTAAAGCAACACAGCATGTAAAACTGTCATATATAAACTGGTACAGTTTTAGAAAATAGTAGCTTTGCAATAACAAACTTATTAGTTTTATATATAGAACCAGCATGGTTCATGAATAAGAGAAGAACCTTGGAGGAACAAATAAAAGATAGTAGCTACATGAGTACAGTACATTAGCCAAAATGTTTGCCTTTTTCTGCCATTACAGTGATATGTTATATTTCTTACATATTTAATTGAACTTACTAGTATGCAGTCTGTTAAGTAAGTTGGCAATTTAAACATTAGACATTAGTGTAGTCCTTAATACATATGGCATTTTTTAAACATATCAAAACAATTGCAGTCTGCAACACTTTACAAATTTATTCTACAAGTTTAAAAAAGTCAATACTTTAGCATTATAATGAATTAGCACTGTAAGGCAGGATGACTGAAAACATTAGACATGATGCACAGGCAAGAAAAACTGCATACAGTGCAAGTTCTGTTGGCTGCTGAAAGGGGTCAGATAACAAGAGTATTAACCTGAATGACTTAGGGTGAGACCTTAAGACAATTCTACAAAAAAAAAAAAAAATCTTTCAAACTGAATAACATTCATTTAGCATTGCTATAAGATGTCAAATTTGCTGTGTACCCCAATGAAGAGTACACCTGCTGATCTCATTCCCACCTGAGCAAATCACTCAGAGATACAATAATTAAAATAAGCATTTGTTTTATGTCACCCATCAACTGTGAATTGCAAAACATCACTTATGCTCTGCTCTGTTATTACACTTTATGACCATTGCAACAGCATCATGAATAACTCTACAGCAATATGACTAGGAGTACAGAAACACGAACAGGACTTCATAAATATGAGAAGGACTATACCAGAATCAGCAGGCGTATAACAGCATGAACAGTAGTATATTAGAATGAGTAGGAGTGTAACAGTGTGAACAGTGATGTTTTAGCATGAAAAGAACGTATTGCAGCACAAACAGGCCTATATCAGAAGGAGTAAGAGTATAACAGTATGAGCAGTAGTATATTAGAATGAGTAGGAGTGTAACAGTGTGGACAGTGATGTTTTAGCATGAAAAGAACGTATTGCAGCACAAACAGGCCTATATCAGAAGGAGTAAGAGTATAACAGTATGAACAGTAGTATATTAGAATGAGTAGGAGTGTAACAGTGTGAACAGTGATGTTTTAGCATGAAAAGAACGTATTGCAGCACAAACAGGCCTATATCAGAAGGAGTAAGAGTATAACAGTATGAGCAGTAGTATAATAGAATGAGTAGGAGTGTAACAGTGTGAACAGTGATGTTTTAGCATGAAAAGAACGTATTGCAGCACAAACAGGCCTATATCAGAAGGAGTAAGAGTATAACAGTATGAGCAGTAGTATATTAGAATGAGTAGGAGTGTAACAGTGTGAACAGTGATGTTTTAGCATGAAAAGAACGTATTGCAGCACAAACAGGCCTATATCAGAAGGAGTAAGAGTATAACAGTATGAGCAGTAATGTGCCAGCATGAGCAGAACTGTAGCAGATGCTGAGCAGGACTATTTCAGAAGTAGTAGGATTAAAACTGAATGAGCAGTAATATTTCAGCATGAGCAAGACTACATCAGAAGGAGTAAGAGTAAAACAGTATGAGCAGCAATGTCTCAGCATGAGCACAAGTATAGCAGTGTGAGCAAGAGTACATTAGAAGGAGTAAGAGTAAAACGTTAAGAGCAATAATGTCCCAGCATGAGCAAAACTATAGCAGCAGGATCAGGAGTATATCAGATGGAGTAAGAATATAGCAGTATCAGCAGTAGTGTTTCAGCATTAGCAGAAATATAGCAGCAATATCAGGACTATATCAGAAGGAGTAAGAGTATAACAGTATGAGCAGTAATATTTCAGCATAAGGAGGACTGTATCAGAAGGAGTAAGAGTAAAACAGTATGAGCAGCAATGTCACAGCATGAGCACAAGTATAGCAGTGTGAGCAAGAGTACATTAGAAGGAGTAAGAGTATAACAGTATGAGCAGTAATGTTATAGCATGAGCATAACAGTATGAGCAGTAATGTTATAGCATGAGCAGAAGTACAGCAGTCTGAATAGAACTATAGCATTAAGAACAGAACTACACGTGAATAGAATACAACTGGGAGTATGTGGGCAAGAACAGCACCTTAACAGCAGTGGTAGAATTACAGCAGCATTAGCAAGAATGTATCAGCATGAATGTGAGTACAGTAGCATAACTGGGAGCAGTTTGAGTAAAACTATAATACTGCATCAACTCATTTTGTCCCAAATCTCTCAGTTTCGATATTATGTATTCTCTGACAGTAGTAGTGTGAGAAACATGGCATGATCTATCACATTCATAATGACAGTGTCAGCGCCTCAGCAGGATACACATTAAACTTTGATGCCTTTAGGTTCAGAAAAGTGTGGGTTCTATTCCAATACCAGCTGTTTTGAATAATGTTTTAATGCAACCACTACAGTTCAGCATTGGGAGGGAGGGGTGCTGCTCTAATAAGATACCATCCATCAGATAAGATGTTAAACTGATCTGCTTGAGCTGGAGGAAATGTAGGTAAAGATTGCTGACCCCATATTATGTATGAAAATGAGCGGTGACTTTAATTTACTACTATACAATACAGTTTACTGCAATGTATAGCTCAAATAACATTTCACAACTGCATCACATATTCCTCTCAAGCTGTGTTGTTCAAGACAAAACTATGCCATCCCACCCATTTATTCCACAAAATAAACATTAATAACTTTAACTTTCTCAAAGGTCCAGCACCACCTTTAGAATTATAAATCATACTGATATCTAAATGAGGTATTCATAAATATAATTGTTGTATGCCCTCAAATATAACTTCCAACCATGTACATACCAATCAAAAATGTTCATATCACAAACATCTAGTCTTCAAATCATTGTCTTTTGATGTACACCAAGAACACAATTTTGCCTCAGATTTTTTTTCAGAATTATTTTCTTTGCATGGTAGTTACTTTACCCTTGAATCACATGCTTGAAAAAAAGACAGAATATTAATTTTATTAATTAGATTGCTTTTAATTCAGAATCTTTTTGCTATGAAATTTAAACATAAACCCCTAAATCAAAGATAAAACAAAGTAAGATGTAGCATCCTAAAATCTCCATAATTCTGAATAAAACATTATTCCTGGCCTAAGCTGAACTCCCCAGATAAAATGAAAATCATGCATTACTTCAACTTCAAAATGAAAAAAAAACACTATAGAAAATCTCCTGAATAACTACATAATTCTAATAGTGAAAAGAAACTTGGTAATATGTCCTTTTTTCAGATATGAGATTTTATGTGCATTTCAGAATTGGTCTGTATTTTCAGTTTTTCTTTTAGTTTTTATTATGTTTTTACAACCAGTGTGTCAATTCCAGAACTGAGTCCTAATATATCTATTTGGTTGTCTGACTGAGAATATCACTTAATCAAGTAATGCTCCCTAGCCAGGACTTATAAAGGTCCGTGTGACTCAGTGCTCTACCCATTTTGACAAATACAAATGGAAATGTAACCTGCAAATGCATGAATATATATTTCAATCCTCTGGACAAAAAAAAAGCAATCCAGAATAATTTTTGTAACACCTTTACTTAATTATCACTTGTGACATAAGCACATTTACATTTATATAAAACTAGTCGAACTGTATTAAGAAGTTAAAATTAACAAACGTTATGCTTCACTTATATTGCTATATATCATATAACCTAAGCAACATTACACAAACTATTCAATTCCTGCCCATTTTTAAAACAAGAAACATCTTTATTAAACCATCACTTATGACATAAGCAATCATACATTTATATAAATGAAAACAAAACAGTGTAAGAAACTTCTCTGTGTGGAAGACTTTCAGTCCATATTACCTCTAGTTAATCACTGTATATTAATCAGATCAGACAATAGTAGTAGAAGTGGTGAACTTTAACTCGTCTTAACTAATTACAGCTGAGTGACGTCTTCAGGCGTTTCTGCAGTTACACCCTACTGCTCCTCTAGGCATCAAATATTGCCTGTTCATATATATTTGCATTAATTATTCCAAAACCATGTTACATACAAGGCATCGGAAAATTTTATCTTGAAGCATACATGATAGCAAACACAATTGTATTGATATATGACCTCTGTCAATGGGTATTTGTTAAAAATGTAAGGTGATAACTTCAATTTTTAAATGCTGAAGCCACGCCCACTTGGCGTTAAAGGTACACACTCAAAAGAGCTCTACTGGAGGGAATACAAAACAAAACAAAAAAAAAAATAATAATAAAAAAATATATAATTGTACAGCATTACTAAGTATTTGAAAGTAATCCAAGCAAGGCAGGCAGGCAGTCTGTTTCCAGTCTAAAATCCTTTATTAGGTACACAGACAAGCGATCCAAGTAAAACAAAAATAGAGTAATAATTACCTCACAAGCTTTCTAAATATATATATACTTTTTATCAGGCATGGGAGTGGTTTATTGTGCTGTAAAACAAAGTGTTATTGGTACACATGTTAAATTCACATCCCTTCCCCCATCAGTGTGACATTCGAGCTGGTCCTGCCCTACCTAGTAGCTGTCATAATAATATTATAACCCTTATGTACTTTAAATAAAATTTATAATGATGTGGTACCTCTTATTTAACCAGATTAGTAAGTATATTATTAAGTCTGTGATTTTATCCAATACAATATACTACATGGCTGGAAATATATCAACCTTAGTTCATTTGGTAATCAAAAAATATATATAAATATATACATATACATTTTGCATGTAAAAATCAATTTCTATTTTCATAACCTATTGTTATTACTTGTTTTTTGTATATAAATGAAAACAAACCACACTGACACAATCCTAGTTGCAAGCATTTTACATCACAAACCCTACTGACACACTCCCAGTCGCAAACATTATACATTACTTAGAATCTACCCAGTCATTTTCAGTCAAACATTACATAGCTCCTTTAAGTCCTGCATCCTTTTAAACCTCATTCTCTCCCATATGTATTGTATCCACAATTCCTATTTATTTCCTATATGTTTTTTTCTACATATCTCAATTCTAGTTGTTTTATTTCTTTTACTATACTCACTACTTGTCATATAGTTGAAATAGAGACAGCAAATGCTGGAGTTGGGACAGGGAAGAAAGAGGTAATTGGGAACGTATTTTCTGGGAATGCAGGGAGCTGGCAGACTTTAAGGATTCCCTGCGGGATGCACTGTCAGGAATCCAGAATTATTGAGTCTTTTCTATATCCTTCACATTTATTTTTATTCTTATCCCAAAATACTTTGCAGTCCTTTTATAGCATTTAAAATATTATGTTTATGCTTGAACGAAACAATAATATCTGTAAATGTTAAGTACTCAGAAGAGTATTCCTTGCTTCATCAGTCAGTACGTTACACCTTAAAATTTAATCAGCTATGTTAACAAGTTAAACCATAAACCAGATTTTGCAGTACTTAGCAAAACAATAGTACTAAGTATATTTATCCATCTTGGCATATTTATCAAGGTACAAGGTCATGCATTCTGAACATCACAGTCTATAAATAAAAAAACACACACACTCACATCTTCCACACACATAAGTGTCTAAAACCTTCTATGATCTATTATAATAAATGTGACAATAAGCTTTACTGATAACAAAACACCATAAGAAATCCAACTCACTTCCTTTTCTTATTCTTCCAGTGAATTCCTGGATCATTCACAAAAATATCTTTAACCTCCTGTCCTGGTGATATCCCATTACTTCTCCCTCTGGCCATTTATTTAAAAAATATTTATAGTCCATACATTCAAAATGGTACACTAGGTTAAAGACCACCAGGGCCTTTATATGCTTAGCCATGCAATCCAACTCAATTATGCTCCTCTGTATCATGAGCATTTAGCAGGGGGTATGTTAGGAAGTTTTTAGAGGTTAAGTGGGAGGGGTATGTTAGTCTGGGTGCAGTTACTGTTGCCTCTGTCTATCAGAAACATAGAGGCCAGACCTGATGTGAATTTCAGATTTCCTATCCACTGGTCAAGGTTATGCTAAAAAGCTCATCAGAGCTTGATCAGAGCATGCCTTGTTGTCAGGCATAGATCACCTCTTAGTAATCTAGGTAGGTGGGCTACCCCATAGCCCTCCTTGTATCCACAGACCAGTCAACGAGGGAACACTACTGCAGAAATAAGGTGTTTGTGCAACTGTAACAGTTTGAGAACTGTGTCATCATTAAAACAATTATATTACAGTTAGGCATACATCATGCATTTAAGTTATTTTTGATATTATGAAAAGATAACATGAAATATGTATAGCAATAATGCAGCATCCATATAAAAGTCCATCAAGGATAGTTTTGCTGTGTTTGAAGCTCATTTTACAAATTACTTAGTAGAGTCTGGAATTAATACATTTGTCTACAGTGCTGGTTCACCAGTCAGACTCTACAAATGTCTGACAGCAGGAGATGAAGATGGGCAATTGTTATATTAATTTGATACCTGTCCAAATAGGTGAACATTATAATCCATCTTGTGCAGAATAAATTGACATTATAATACGAAATTATTTCTAAAAAAGAATAGACTATATATACCAGGAAATAATTTTGACCATTTATATAACAAATAAATGAATATATATAAATATATATATATATATATATATATATATATATATATATATATATATAGTAGATAGTGTGCTTGCAGTCCATCTATCCATCCATAATCCCTTTTTCCCATTGTCACTTCAACAGTGACAATCATCAAGAGCCAAGGTTTTCACAGCTGGGTGGCTAGCCCTGCCATGATAGTTCTTTTACACCACATAGTTGCACACCACCTCATACCTATGGGCAATTTAAAGTGTCCAATCCACCTACTGCATGTCTTTGGAATGTCAGAGAAAACCCAGAAGAAATCCATGCAAACACTGGTAGTGTATGCCGACTCTGCACAGAAGGCACCCCCAGCCAATAATGAAACCAAGAAAACTCTTGCTGTGAAAAAACAACACTATCCACTATGCCACTGTGCCATCCCGCAAACTGACATATTAACATATTTACAAAATTAACCAATGATTTGACCAAAATGGTTAATAAAGATTTTTAAAGTAAGAAGCTGGTAAAAAATGTTTGAGTTAGAGTAGAAGGTTTAAATTTGTATCCATTATCATGAAAGCAAATGCACCTAGAAGATACATTAAGGTGCATAATATAGTTTTGTTCTTTGAATAATGAGTAGGTTGTTGCTGTTTCTAATTTTTTCTGGTAGATGATTCCATTTTGCAGGGACTAACTTACTGAAACATTGTTTTCCTAATGCCATTCCAAAATATATTTATTGAAAGTTAAGGTTAGTATTCATGTTATTTCTGGGGTATCATGGACAGAATTTGACTTACACCCTGTTGGTCAGGAAAGGGGTGGTTCCAATTGTAAAAACATTGAAAGGAAAGATGGAAAGAAGTAGAGAGTGAGGCATTCACTGGTCGCCATTTTGTCACAGTAACAGTTAAGCCCTGAGTATTCTTCTTCTTCTTTCGGCTTTTCCCGGTTAGGGGTCGCCACAGCAGATCACCTTGTCCACTCATGATTGGCAGTGGAGTTTTACAGTGTCGAGTTTCCAGCCCAGCACCCAACCTTCCACAGAAGGCACACACATGCACACACTCACACATAGGGCCAATTTAGAGTGTCCAATCCACCTACTGCATGTCTTTGGGAGGAAACCGGAGCACCCGGAGGAAACCCACATGACCACAGGGTGGACATGCAGACTCCGCACAGAAGGCACCCCAGCCGAGGATCGAACCAGAGAACCTCTTGCTGTGAGGCAGCAATGCTAACCTCTGCACCACCGTGGCCACCCAGTTAAGCCCTGAGTATAATCCAATATAGTCAGTGTATGCTTATTTGTAGATCTTTATACTGATACTCTAATTCTATTACAGGAAGGGTGCATTTTTATTTGTTGAATTAGTACATTCATTTCCAGAGATCTCCTGGATTTACTGGTAAGGTAGTTTAAGAAAGTATGGCAGTTTTTCTTTTCCTAGGTACTGATAGTGTCTGTGATTACTAATGTATGTAATGTAAATGTAATTGATGGATATAATGTAAGTCATAGGTATGTTTAACTTTATACCTGGTTAATTTCTTGACATCAGGATTTCATATCTTTAGCATTTAGTTTGCTGATAGGTTTTGATTTGCTTTAAATAAGATATTTGTACTTTTATTAACCTTAAAAGATTGATTGTTCACTATAAACCATGTGCAAAAGGCACTGCATTAAGACTGTAACGTTTTCTATGGAAGGAGATGTGGTGCCAGATTTATGAAGGACAATGTTGTCTATGTAGAAGGTAATTACTGCAGAGGGAATGGTGCTAGTTATATCATTAATGAAACATGAGGATAAAATGGGTTTGAGAACTGATTTCTGTAGGACATATTATTTAATTATTTACTTACTAACACTCTGTTGACCGGTTTAATTCTGCTAGGCCAATAGCCTCTTTTCAGGAGAGACCTGAGGAGGTAATTATACTGGCTAGGGAAATTTGTCCAGTTCTTTTCAAAAATGCTGCAAGATCTTTTACAACCACGTGAGCTACCACCAACTCAGACAGATGAGGCTTTGGTTTAACATCTCATCCAAAAGACAGCGCACTCTGGAGTGCAGCCCCCACACTCTTATGCTGCTGTGCAGTGTCAGAATTGTAAAAGTAATCCAGCTACATGGTGTCAGAATAGAACCCACAGCTTTCTGCACCAAAGGTAGATATTATCCATTCCACATGAAGTAAAGGTTCCCAGCACAGCTATATATGATCTTTATTTGGTATTGAAGGTTCTATGGGAGATGTGACCTTCCAAAAAGTATTGAACATTTTTACTAATGCCAAGATCATTTTATTTGAAGTTGCAGAGGGCTCTCAAAGGCTCTTTTAATTTCTATGCGGATTACGCCTATGAGATGTTTGATTTCCATGTTAGAGTAAAGCTTTTCTATTAGTGAGTATATGGTTGCAAATACTTTACAGCATACGTTGAATCAATGCTGCAATTAAATTAGCAGGGCATATGCACAGACATAGACTACTGTTTACTTGTAGATGATTTTCCTTGAACATGTTTGTGGGGGGACAGTGTGGCAACAAGTGCGAAGTCTTGGGGATTCATATCAGAATGTATTTTTGCTATTTAAATAATTAAGGCACATTTGAACTATTAGTGTACTTTATCAGCAAATAAGGACAGAGATTAAGTATAAAAATGAGTTCTTTTGCAGTTATTGGTCCTACAATAATAAAATGGAGAGGTGGGGAATGAAGATACAATCCAAGCTGCAAAAATTTGTCAAGACATTTTAGTCACAAATTATCAGGTAAATATGTCTCAAGTTGTCTAAATTACATTTTGTGGTAATTTCTAAGTCATAATGGTTCCTGTCCATACCTCTCAACTGTCCCTGATTTTGACTCAAATTTTAGCTCTGTCCCTCTTAATCTCCCCTAAAACTAGTGACTTTTGGAGGAAAGGTGGTGAATTACACTTAATGAATAATGACAATAATTAAGAGTTATAGACTTCTTTTACTTCAGAAAATGTGTATGAATTCATATGCCTTGATTCTGTCAATGTTTCAAGTTAATAGCATTAATATTTTAAAAGTGTCCCTGATTTTTTCTTGACTTGTCCCTGATTTTGTTGAAATTTGTCTCCGATTGGTTGAGAGGTCTGTTCCTGTCATATAAAATTCAGTTATCGCCAATCTTCTGCTTTATACCATTCCATATACATGCACACACACACAGACATATATATATATATATATATATATATATATATATATATATATATATACATAAAATATGGCTATTACTTCCAATTTCCACCACTGAAACTTCCTGAAATCAGAAAAGCTCTATTTGTCATATCTAGGACTACTATCTGAAGTCATACCTTTTCATGATAAAAATGTTATTATTATATACATTGATATCTCAATCACTGTTATTACAATTTTGTTAACAAAGCTAAAGAAAATAAAATCTCAGATTATGCCATCACCATTTTGATAAAAGAAGCAGAGCTAAAACTAGTAAAATTCTTTAAAATGTCTCTGAGTTACAATAATACCTTTCCACTAAGTAAAATAAAAGCATTCTAGTTTATCTAATAGTATAACCACCAAAGTCACAAACTTTCATTTCATTATTCCCATAAAGCATCTCTTCATTGCAAATGTTCATTTCCTTAGATTTGCTATACTTTAACTTTACCGTTTTCTTTTCCCTTATGTCCATATTCTTTTCATTAGATTGAATTGTTGTCAATTTCTTTTATTTTTTTAATTCCATTTTTATTTTTCCATATTAACTTAGGGTTTATAGCCACTAAACAACTCAGTTAATACTGATAAAACACTTTATATCCAGGTGATCTCTTTCTATGTGCAGCAAAATAGGAACTTAAATATCCCATTATAAGAAATAATTATTCACTTTAAACACACTCAGTCTATTTAACTCAATGTAATGGTGTGTATTATGTTTGTGTATTACATGCTTACATGTGGATTCCTAAAGAGCCCCGTTGCTAGTGATAATGGCTGTGGCCAAAAGGTATTGTTTCTGTGATGTGGAAAATTATGATTCAGAGACACGTTAGCTATAATGAGGGAAGACTTTATTATCAATTACTTTTCATGTCGGTAAGTTGACCTTTACTGTCATGAGTGCAAATCAGTACTGTCCTGCAGTATTCAACACTTGGTGTCTCATGCATTGTGTTGGCACAGGCATCCTCCTCATTCAGTCATACACACACAGAGGCACACACACACACACACACACACACACACACAGGCACACACACATACACAGGCACATACACACACACACACACAGGCACATACATACACACACACACACACACACACACATACACACACACACACACACACACACACACACACACACACACACACACACACACACACACACACACACACACACACACACACACACAGGCACATATACACACACACACAGGCACATACACACACACACAGGCACATACACACACACACACACACACACACACACACACACACACACAGGAACATACACACACACACACACACACACACACACACAGGCACATACACACACACACACACACACACACACACACACACACACACACACACACACACACACACACACACACACACACACACACACACACACACACACACACACCAACATATCTCTTATCTTTTCATGAGCTGACAGAACATCCATGATGTTTTCTCTTATTTGTTTCTGCTCACGCACATAACAGATGATTGCCGTCAGTCATAATGCCAGACATTAGTGTTTCATTCTTTTCCCTGTTCATAAAGTGCATCATGATGCTCGACCTGTTTCTCTATTCACTTTTTACATGAGCCAACACAGAAGTTTACAAATTATCACTAGTGCTGTCTAGTGCTCCTCCTAGCTTTGTCCTGAAGCCTCTCCCCAAATAGACACATCCTCATCCCTTTCAACTGTCTCAGATTTTGTATACAGCTCTGGCTGTTGCATTTTGTATCTACTCTGTGTATCCATTTCAAGTCATATACCATTGCACACAGTGAATATTGCCAGACATTAAAGGTTCATACTTCTTTTAATATGAGAAATACCTTGCGAGACTAAACTATTGGCTAGTGTAGGGGGTTAGAGCTCTTGCTGGCTGTGTGTAGAATGTAGAGTTGAAATATTCCCCCATTTTAATTTAATTTTTTTTTCAAAGACTTACACTAATATGTAAGGGGTATCCATGGTGGCTTAGAGGGTGTCGGTCATTCAATCAACAGCACCAATGCT
The DNA here is from genome assembly GCF_019279795.1 of Protopterus annectens. NCBI lineage: Eukaryota > Metazoa > Chordata > Ceratodontiformes > Protopteridae > Protopterus > Protopterus annectens. Next base: position 149,277,242 of record NC_056733.1, on the reverse strand, counting down.
AAATGATTGTATGAAAAGGAATGAAACAACATTCACTGACAGCTGAGTATTCTTTTTTCTCCACAAATGTGATCTAGGAATAGGTATATTTAAGTTCAGAGGGTGTGGGGTGAGCAGGGGACTTGCGCATCTGCAAAAAATTTAACTCTGAGGTTCAGCAAAACTTGTTTCTTGTCATTTTTTTCAACTGATCAGCAGTTGATGTAAGTGTAGTCAGATGACTGACATGAATGGCTCAGAGAGCTAACTGTCTGCTAACATTCTGTATGTTAGTGTCAAGGGTACAGTGTCTGAATTTTTATAAATGCCTTTAAGTAAAGACATAAGGAGTTATCCTTAGTGTCTACTGCTTCCTCTGCCCCACATCTTTGTGGCTATAAATATTTTTGTAATTTTAACTGCATTTAAGACTTGATATAAAGAGTTGTCCCTGGAGTCTAATGTCTGCCAGTGTTGCAGGACTTTCCCTTTAGAATAGGGGAATGTCAAGGTATGTTCCCTGCCCAGAGGCATAAACACATACACTCACACTCACACACACACACACACACACACACACACACACACATACACATATGCATACACATCTACATTACCTGATGGCTAACCTCCTTAGCAGTTACCTCTAACACAGATGGGTGACCACAAGCTTTCTGGCTGTGTTCATTAAAAGGGATGGCCAATGTAACATATACAGCAGAGTGTTTGGCTACATAGATGTCTTACCATTTGCAGAGGGAGAGCACATGGTTAATTATTATATGTAAACCCTTGGAATGCCTCATTAACTTTTGTGGTAGGCCACAGAGGCATCCCACTACATTGCTGTACTTTTTCATGGTGTAGCACTAAGGTAGGGCTGTTGTTGAACTGGAAATCATTACCATCATTACCGTAGCTACAGCTTGTGAGGGTTTTATAGTCTTACTGGTGAAAATGTTTAGCATTACTACATGACAGGTTGATTTTTCTGACTTTGTTTCTTTCCTCACACTATACCTTCTACTAATAGTTTTGTAATAATTTCCTAGGGTTTTCTCTGAGATGTCATATTTAATAGTTATGTCTATGTATGAAGTTTGTTACATATTATTATTGCCTGATATCTTCCTTTAGCAAACATTAAACTGTCATTCTCTTTAGTCTTTACATTTTCTCACTGATGTGTTCATGTGTGTGTGTGCGTGTGTGTGTGTGTGTGTGTGTGTGCGTGCGTGCGTGCGTGTGTGTGTGTGTGTGTGTGTGTGTGTGTGTGTCAGAAAATTCCATGGATTTATTTTTCACTTGATCAATTGTTATGGCAGTCAGCCCTAAAGGACTGATACTGAATAATCATATTACTGCCAACCATTTCATCAGAAATTCTCAGAACTGCTGACCACACCGGTCATTGAATGTAGGAGTACTATATCAAAAAACTACTTTTCAACCTTCACATGGGAAGCAGTGCTCCCCCTCCCTCTGCATCATAGCCATTGGTTAAAAAACAAACAAACAAAGCTTCCTTACCCTATAGACTGTTGTCTCTTGGAAACTGGTGTGTTACTGTTTAAATAAAGATGAAAGTCAATTAAACAAATCAGATGGTCTTATTTATCTGAAAACATAATCTGGTATTCATTTGATATGACTACCTTAAAATAATCACCTGCTCTGCATCTTGTACTTTGCTCTAAACATTTTTCTTTAATATTTCTTACCTGACCACAATCATTCCAAAACATCTATTCACAATGCTGTAATGTATCATATTACCCAAACAGGCAGGACTTCTTTTTTGTCCATAATATGTAAAATACATGTACCATGAGAAATACATTTATTATTTTGCCATGAGCAGTGTAAAACATGGCTGGAATAACAAATAAATAAGTACATACTCATACTTGTGTTTTTGTTTATCCCCGGTCAAGATTCAGTACAATAACTCCTTCTTAAACCCTAGTTTGCAAACTAGTTCTATACTTCAGTTATCCATCTAGGGCAAGAATAGAATAACCTTCAACTCAGTAAGAATACTGTTATCATGCAAAAAAATTTCTCATGAGTATCTGAATTTGTCATCATTTATTAGGAAGCAAATAATAAATATCTTTCTAAAGTGTTTTGGCATTACATTTATCATATTCTTCAGAAAAATTGACTAAAGCATTCTTCATTTACAAACACCAGTCATGCATTGTTTCATTGTTGGAAAGTGTCCCAATAGCCAGGCTCATGGGTAAAATGCCAATGCCAAAACTGAAAGTGATCCATAGTTGTCCCCACTTCATGTAAAAGCCTGGATCATAAAAGAAAACAACACTGTTCTAAGCAATCTCCCCTTAGCTATTTTTAACAACCGACATGGTAGTATAATAGGTCAGCATGGTGACTCACTGGTTAAAATCATGTCTTCCTAGCTACAAGGTCCATAATTCAATCCTGATCTCCCATCACTGTCTACTTGGAGTCTTCTTGTTCTCCCCATGCCCATGTGTGTTTCCTCCTAACTCACAAAAACATGAGCATTGACTGTTCATAGGTATTGCATTTATCCTTGTTTTTGTGTTTAGAGTCATGGATAAATTGACACTATTCAACCAGTTTTGTTTATCCAGTTAACACATTAGTCAATTAATTAAAATTAGGTGGTATCAGTGTTCTTGTCATTGTGTGTGCTTCTCGATACTAGCCACAAAAGTCATTTGCCATGCTGGACTACAAATCATTTCTACCCTGAGAAGTTGATATAGAGTTTCTATTCACTTTGCCCTTTCTTTATTTTCCACAGAAGTAGTGGATAGCACACTTACTTTTATTTGATATAGGAACCATATAGTAAGGGAGTCTTATAAAACATAAAGAGAGAGCTCTGACTATGAGGTGAAAGGAATTCAAAGGATTTCAAATTCACACAAAACTCAGCTACTGGAGCTGATGGAGGACAAGTAATGGGGGAGTTATGAGGTTTTCCCTGTTCACCTATTTTCAATGGGTGGGTCATAGTGACATGGTGGCATGAGGCTTTCCACTTTTGCACTTCCAATGAAACCAGTGCCACTTGTGGAAGACATACTAGTCATACATGTGGGACTGTAAGTGTTTCCATCCTCAATCTGAGTGCAGACATGCTCCAGAAAAGCACATTTCATTGTATGCATTAGCCATAGTGAATTTACTCCATCATGCAGAGGGGTAAGGCCATAGTCGCCAAATTATGGAAATATCTGCAAGCAGCACTGATGATTTCTGGTATGCTCATTCTGTGTACCTTCTGCTGTGACTGACCAGAGCCCACAGGGACTGAATATGTTGGTGAAGATGAATAAAAATAGTAAGACTCGCAATTAAAGGGGGGTAAAATTGACCAAACTCCAAACTTAGAAAGTCTCAGCATGGATTGCGGAAAAAATCCAATGCACATTGTCAGTCCATAAAGCAGCATCATTTACTTCATACACTTCAAAGTATATCTCCAACAAGCAGTTTTCTATTAGGTAAGCTACCACTAGCAGGCTTCCTTACAGGAACCAATGCACCTGCATGAGATACTTCTGTAATAATCGCTGTCTAATTCTCCATCCTTAGCGCTGACAAGTAACCGCTTAGCATTATTCCCCACTATGAGCAGAGCATTTTCCCACATGTTTTGGTCAATGTTCTGTTTGTATAAACACCATCTTTGGCTTCCCTTGAAAATATGAAATAAGCCTAGTGGGACTAAGCTAGCCAGCAAAAGTAATTAAGGAATGAAATTAATTAAATCAGCAAATAAACAAACAGACAAACAAAAAATAGATAAATGAGCTCTAAAGTCCATTTCAAGAAAGCATATTCTACTTCATCTCTTCCTGGTAATGTAACTGTCATCTCATGATATGGCCGACTTTCCTTCTTACCCCTGAGGAAAATTCTTCAATATCTACTTCCACTAACCAGTCCTAAATGGTTCATCCTTTACATAAGTGTTTGTGCCTCTGAATTTAATTGTTCTTATAAACCTCACCCCTAATATTCTCATTCTGCAGGATTGTTCACCACAACCTCTTATTTTACCTTTCTCTTGTTCTTCCCTTTATTAAACCATTCTGCCTCATCCTCTGTACTCCCTTCTTCATCGCAGCTTATCATCTCTTTCCTTTACCCACATTACCCTATATTAGTTTAAACTATGAACAAACTGCAAGCATTTACTTTCTATGCCAGTTTACCTCTGCAATCTGTGAATATAGTTGTTGAAGTCTCAGTCCATAAATAGAGACCTATTTGTTTAAGTCTGTTTATTCTAGGTGTTCCTAGGTGTTTTTGAATCTACTTATGAGGTAATAATACTGCTTTGCATATTACTGTGGGACTTTTCTACCTGGGCGTCCAATGAGAATGGGTCCTGCCAAGTAGGACGTTCTTTATTAACAAACTTTAAATAAATATAAACCACAAACAAATGGGAGTATAGCAGCATGGGTAGCAGCAAAACAGTATTAGGACTATAGCAACATGGCTAGCAGCAGAGCAGTATTAGGAGGATAGTAATATGACTAGGAGTATAACGATATTAGGAGCATAGCAGCATGGCTAGCAGGAGGGCAGTATTAGAAGTATAGTAATATGAACAGGGGTATAATAATATTAAGAGTAAAACAGCATGGCTGGCATTAGAACAGCATTAGGAGTACAGCTGTATGGCTAGCAGGATAGCAGTACTAGGAGCATAGTAGAGCAGTATTAGGAGTACAGTAATATGACTAGGAGCATAACAATATTAGGAATATAGCAGCATGGCTAGCAGGAGAGCAGTATTAGGAGTATAACACCATGGCTAGCTGCAGAGCAGTATTAGGAGTATAGTAATTTCACTAGCAGTATAGCAGTATGAGAAGAAGTATAGCAGCATAGGCAGAGATATAGCAATTTCAGTAGTACAGCAGCATTCCAAACTAGAAGTGTATCAGTAGGAATAGAGGTAAAGCAGCACAAATAAGAGTTTTGCTGTCTAAGATTATAAAAGTATGAGTAGGACTTGAACAGTATAACTAGGAATAGAGACAAATGAGCAGGACTATATATGATATATATATATATATATATATATATATATATATTTATATATGTGTGTGTGTGTGTGTATGGGCCCGCATAAGTTGACTGAGTTTTCAGAAACTCGAAATTCATAGTCGAGACAATATAATTGAGTTTTTGAAAAAGCTTTTGAATGGAGATTGCGATACAGTGCAGATCAGGAAATGTACCCTTATCCTCATTGTAGTGTGATCTCCGATTTGATAACATAAAAAAGGTAGATTTGTGTGGTTTTTTGCTTTTTCTTTTTTTTTTTTTTTGATGTTTGAGTTTTTAGAAACTCAATCATATGGTCTCAACTGTATTAATTTTGAGTTTCTGAAAATTCGATCATCTGACATAGACCTACACACACACATATATATACATATATATATATATATATATATATATATATATATATATATATATATATATATATATATATATATATATATATATATATATATACAGAATTTCTGCAAAACACTGGGTAACTATATATATTTTGTGTATGTGTATGTGAATGAGTGTGTGAGAGCGTGTATGTGTGAGAGTGTGTGTGTGTGTGTGTGTGTGTGTGTGTGTGTGTGTGTGTGAGTGTGTGTGTGTGTGTGTGTGTGTGTGCGTGTGTGTGTGTGAGAGTATGTGTGTGTGTGTGAGAGTGTGAGAGAGAGAGAGTGTGTGTGTGTGTGTGTGTGTGTGTGTGTGTGTGTGTGTGTGTGTTCTTATATTGTGAGACAGGCACCATATTTCTGATAATCCCAGTGAGGTGATAATAGCATTATTGTCATTAGTCAGAGCAGCATCTACACTGAGGATTAAGTAGCTACAAATTGTATTCCAACTGATGCGACTTTAAAAATGACATATTCTATCATACATTAGAGACTAAACCAGCATGCTAGTCTCAATAGCATGTTCACCTTATTTTACCACTCAATGAAAATATATCAAAATCCAGCAGACATGTTTTAGAATATAAGTCATATGATGAATTTCCAGTACCATCTCATATATTAAGTGGAAGTTAATCTGCAGTTTTGTCTATGGGTGAACCTTTCATATAGGTTCAGGAACCCCACTCCTTTCCAGATTTGAAACAAAAATGGTATTTAAAGAAAAATCACATTTTATATATGACATAAAATAAGAGGATGAAGAAATCATGCTTACAACATCATTGTGCAAATGCTTCCTTGAGTAATAAATTAAATATTTTCTGGAATCCATCAAAGAATGAGTGATTTAAACAAAATCACTACATATTTGTAACTTAACATCTCACTACTAAAATGCTGTTTGAGTGCATTATCGTTACTGTACCCTTCAGGTGTCCTCTTCCAAGTGTGACAAATCCTGACGAGATAAAGTTATGCAGATTCTGACCTCCACTTCGATTGCAATCCTTCCCATAGGATCCTGCGAAAAGAATTAGAAAATGTGTTCATATGTACAGGCAATTCATAGCATGCTTGTGTATGAAGAATTACAGTTGTCAGACATTATAAAATGAGATGCAATGCTAAAAGGGTGTTTTGAAACAGGTAAGGAAGTAATGTAAATTACTAAATGCAAGTTAAAAAAAACAGCACTTAGGTAGTTATTCTAATATTTATAATACTGCACAGATTTTTAAAGACGTGCAGCTGAGAAGGATAAAAGGACTATTTATTTAATTTAAATAATTTAACATTATTTGTATGTACAGTAAATACTTTGCAAACATCTATTTACTCCGGCAATTCATGAAACAAACTGTAGTTTGTGAACAGTATAGGCATGCATAATAATATTCATGTTACAGTGAAATATACATGTCTTTAAGGCCAAGGTAAACAAAACATTTTTGAAATAAATTCTGCTAAACAGAATGATTTCTGCATCACAAACTGTTATAATGAAAAGCAGGAATGAACAAAAAATGTTCTGAAGTAAGGAGATGCCATTACATTAAAAGATTACGTCAAAAAAATGCTCAGCACTAATTTATGTTATTATTCACCAATGAAAAACAAATTTATAGAATCTCTCTCACTGCATATCAAAGTCTGAAATAACTCTTTTCTGAGTGTAAATCATACAGCACACAATCGTCTAATAGTATGATTAGAAATGACTGTTGTTGATATCTCTCCGTTGTACATACCTAATCATAGCAGTTTGCAATATTAAATCTCAGGTTGCACCCAAAACTAACTTTATGCAAATGATCATTAGAGTCACTATGCATCCTCAGTCCTACAGCTCTGTGAAGGAAATTTTCATTGAGAACCAGGGCTAAAGCAGCCCCCTACTCAACTGCAAGGTTGGGCATGAGGTAACAACCGTGAATCTTCTTGCATCTGAGTACAACCTCACAAGATTAAACATACTACTAAAACATACTGGTCTGCATACCGGTAATGAACCAAAGTAAGAAAAAATACCCGTTAGAGCATTGCATTCCATTCTCAAATGCTGCTACTGTGAGTTACAATGTCATTTCATGTCTTATTTGAAATCTGTAATGAATTAATCTTGCATGACCTCAAAGCAGATTACACTCTGTCATGAAATTAAGTGAATTCTTATTAAATGAAAATGGATAACCTTCAGGAGCCACAGTGAGACATCAGTTTGTGCTGCCTATGATCTGGGACTGAGCAATGACTGAGATTGCAAAGTTTCACAAGGGGAGAGGGAGACTGGAGATGTGTGTGCAGAGGTGGATTGTAACATTATTAGCTGGCAGGGAAGTTTAATGACTTCTCACTTTGTAGTTGCTTAAGCCACCTACATCATCCCATTTTGCATTAATGTCATTGCATGTAATGTTCACAAGGCAAATCCCAAAATGTACTTCAATATGCGGTTTACTAAAAGGCAAGTCACTGTTAATCTGTCTTGTGTTTATTCTATATGCTTTTACCATAATGCTTAAAAATGCAAGATTCCCTAAGAACTAGGGGCTACAACTCATGTTGAATTACATGATGGTCCCGGTGGGAAGTAAATAAGTATCAGAAACAACAAGAAAAATAAAGGCGAACTACATTGGTCAGATGCTATTGAGGTAATAAGAGAATTATCAGTGCGGCGAATGTTAAGTATTAAACAACATGTTAGTGACATGGATTTCTGATAAAGCTGAGGTAAGCCAACACACTACCAAAGCTCATAGCCATGTGTCTCAAATGTAGTGCTAACTATCAAAATGGGTTACATTATATCTACGCATTTCTAAGAAATGTCACAGAAGATGATGAAAATTCATTTTAAGAGGACACAAATGGAGACGCATAAGAAAGGCTTTGTTTCATATCTATTAAGGAATGGTCATTCATAATGTACTGTTTTTTTACCCTTAATACTCAGTAAAATAACATATCTAAGAAGTGAAAAACAAACAAAGAAAAAAATAAGAAATTAGTCATGTCACAGACTTTATGAAATTTCAGCCCTGATCGGGTGAACACATTTTGTTGTTTAATTTATCAGAAGACATAAGGATAGCAGCTTTAAAGCAGCAGATTCATACATAACAGGGGTATGTATTACCATGCAAAACCCATGATCAACTTCCTAGGGAAAAAGATCACCAGTCATACCCAATATTATTAAAACCAGCAGAGAAAGTTCACTTTACCTAAGCAGTTATAATAAATTCCTCAAAGCAAAGTATAGTATGCGAGGACATAGTGTAATAAAAGTTATCTGACTATCTATCCAGTTATCTTTTCAAAAATATTGGTAAAAAATAATAAGTTCACTGAACTTGCTCTGTGATATTAAAATATGATTTTATCTCTAGTGTTCATATTGTCAGAAAGGCATCTCAAATTCCTACACCTTTTTTGGAACTGTATAACTGATACTGTTAAGGATTTCTAAAATCTAAACCTGCAGCATGTAAAGAAATGCACATCATCAATGCAGTCTATGCAAAGTAATTGAAATATACTAGTTACACTGATTTATCAAGGATAGCAAGATCTCGTCAGTGTTCTAGAACCAGAAATACTAATTTCTCATTTTTGTTATGGAAATATATTGAAAAATCCTGAGGTTGGACTGTCTGAACACTGGAAAAAGATATTTTCTCCTAATTTTAGCTTTTTGCTCAGAATACTTATTTAATTAACTTCTATTTTTTCTTTTAGTCAATACTTGTAAACTGTCAGTTTACATTATATAGTCTTCTGCATATAGAACCTATTTTCATTTTATATATTCATAGTAATCACTGGAAATTGCATTTAAGAACATAGGTACTACTGATAAATAACATTGCATAAAATGTAAGTTCATTTTTTAAGAATAATAAATCAGTGCCCAAATCAGCTCAAGTTGTATGTATTTAAATTTTCAGTGTTACCATTATAAAAAGCTCACCATTACCCACTTAGAGTTTAAATTCATTTCAGCTGCCTGTACTTAAAATACATTTTAAAATCAGAGCACTCATAATCTTGCAGACATCCAAATAACTGCAGTAGAAACACACATGTAGCTCGCCAAATAGTCCAATAAGGTTAGCTTAATCCAGGATGTGGACTACAAATAACCACTCTGGAAGTGTTGATCAAACAGTTTAATAAAGCACTTTTCATTAAAAAACATACAAAGATTTCTTCAGATAAACATTCCACCATAAAATCTTACTTTAAATACTCCCATACATATGCATGTGACAAACTTCAGCCAATGAAACATTCTTTCTTCTTGGTTTGGACTGTTCGTGTGTTGCAACGATGGCAGAAGATAATAACAGTAGCTCCCAGACAATAAGTACGGAGACACTGACAAATTAACCATGGTCATCTGTATGCTCTCCCAGTGAGTAGAAGACCTTGCTACCAGACTAACTGTTCGCATCAACTGAGAGACATACCCAATAATTCTCCCAACACCTGTCCTACTACTTCTACCAACTACAATTTGATGAGACCGACACAAGATTCCAAAAGGGAAGGAAGCCGAACTGGCAACCAAACTGGTAATACCACAGACTTGCAGAACACCTCGGGGCTCATTGGGACTCCTAATATATCGACTTGGCTGAATGAGCTTGTGATGTTCAGTAACCAGGAGCTGCCTTTGGAACAGGAGAACCCGGCTGGAGGTAATTTCAACATTTGGACAATCTCAAAACATTAGAATATAAACTAGTTAAATATAAAAAGTTACAATTGAAAGTAGCTTACTTCCAAGAGTGTATAAAGGACAACATCATCTGGAAGGGTTTTAGAGTTTGGCAATATCCAACTGGCCTTGAAGAGGGGTCAATATTCCATCATGAACATATAAAACTCTGACAAGCACTGAACTCCTCGAATTAATGGTTAAACACTATCAAGTGAACCTAGATGTTCTATCTACGGACATACAAAAAGTAGACCAGGCTATTAAAAATGAGAGTGACTTTGAACGGTATAGGTTTGAATATAATAGAATATTCACTAGTATTAACCAACTGATGGAGAAACTCCGTGCTACAAAAATTAAGAAAATGCACCATGACAAGATTGCCTATAGGAATGGTGCAGCTTATCGAAAACCCTCTTTATCCCAAGTGTGGAACCCAATTGGCCTACAATCTGGACAGGGAGGAGAGTCCGTTAACCAGGAAGAGAACAAAAGTGAACCGCAAATCGATGTACATGAGGACACAGTTAACAGAAACAGTACTGAGTTAAGAAGGAGTGAACGGTCTCACAAAAGAATAACTGTAGCTCTGTTGGTCACATTCATTTAACAACAACCGGAACCAACATAACACCAATAACACAAATTTTCACCATCAAACCCAGAACCACAACCCGCGGGGAGGGAATGCACAACACTACAACAACAAGCGGAAACAGAGGAGATAGAGGATGTAGATCCTACAAGTAATACATACTGTAACATTCTGTTTAATGCACTAAATGACTTTAAAGTCTTCAACTATTCAGAAATGGAGCTCGGACCTGAGTTAGGTGAACTGTTTGCGAAAAGCCAGACTTTTATTCCAGTGACTAAAGCACGCCTGGCCCAAACTTTAGTAGATTTAAAAATGTTTACACGGAGAGTTAATTTAGCAGTAATTATGGGTCCAAGTGGGCATAATGCAAATTAATTTCACATAGCAACTACTTTTAATCCACCTTTGTACAATAGTGTGGCTTTATTTGAAAAAATGTGCGAAACTAATTTTAGGTATTGGGTAGAAAGTTAAAAAGTATCAAGGAGTGAATATAATATTACACAGCAAGACTGGCAAGCTATTCATGAGGTGTAAATATTGCCACTTAGGTTTATGAAACCAGACAAGGGAGGGGGGGCTAGTAGCCATGCACAACGACGACTTCAAAAACAAAATGAAAAAAATGATTAGAGAGTGAGTCTTATGTGAAAGCATCAAGAAATGAACTAAATGTAGCATGCGCTAGAATCGAGGCTTACTTCAATGATTTGTTCATTGAAGCGAAAATTGATATAAACATGTATAATTACATAACTATGGCTGCACCACAAATCCTGTTATTATTTGGGGTGCCTAAGGTACATAAAAGTATTGAAGACCCTCCTATGAGACCACTTGTCGACGCATGTAATAGCATCACGTTCGCAAGTGCAAAAGTAGTAGATTCTGTTCTGAAGAAATATATTAGGCAAGAAAATCAGATTTGCAAGGCCCCATGGTCATTCCTAGGTGAGATGAACAAAATTGAATTTAGAGAAGATTTTAACTTTCTGACAATTGATGTAAAGGAGTTATATACATCTATACCTCACCAAGAAGGGATTGAGTGGGTTTCTAATAGGCTACAAAAGTTGGGGGCCCCTACCTCTGATATTTCATTAGTTGAAGAACTCTTAGACATAATTTTAAGTAATAACTTTATAATATTTGATAATGATGTCTATCTGCAAAAAAACAGGGGTTGCCATGGGCTCCCCATGTGGGGCAAGTATTTCTAACTTAGTCATGGCATATTGGGAGGATGAGTTCATCTGGAAAATCCCACGTCAAAGAAAAGTTTTACTTTTATACTAAATTTTTGGATGACATTTTTGTCATCCTTAAAGGCGATGAAAAAGTAGCCGAAGAAGTTTTGAACTACTTTAACAGTACTACAGATTTATTTGAGGTTCACATCCAGTTATGAAAAGGACAAGATTTCATACTTAGATATTGAATTACGAAAGGATAGAACCCATAGTAGATATATTAGTACTATATTCTGAAAGGAGACATACTCGAACAGTTTCCTCCATTTTACCAGCTGCTACCCCCTACTACCAAAAAAGATCAGTAGTTAAGGGACAGCTGGTCACAGTGAGCCTTACAACAGATTTTTACTGTGAATGTGAAAACTTGAAAGAGATGTTCTGTAACAGAGGTTACCCCCATGACTTACTTGAGCAACTTATTAGTGAAGTTCAAAACAAAAGAAATAGAGGGGTCTACAAACCAATTCTATGGCATGAACGAATATCAGACAATGAAGATAATACCCTAACATTTACTGCCAATGACAGGAATGTGCAAAATTACACACAATATAGATTTGTGACCCCATATAGTACAGATGCATGGGAGCTGAGAAACATTATTTACAAGAACTGGGAGGTACTACAAAGTGATTCATTTGTTAGTAAAAAACTCCCCAACCTTCCACAAATAATTTTTCAGAAAGGGGAAGAATATAAAAATGTTGTTAGAAAACCAAGCCCCTAGTATAAGTAGAAACCCCGGGATGGCTAAATGTGAAATGTGCAACTATTGTAAACATATGGAAATCGGGCAAACATATTATATCAAAGATATCAAATATCATACAAGGAAGAAATTTAATTGTCAATCTCAAATGATAGTGTACCTAGCAAGATGCCAAAAGTGCCCAGTGTTTTACATAGGGAAAACTACTAGGGCTCTGAAAGAAAGGGTATATGAACATCTGTACAGTATTAGCCGGAAAAAATTAGACAATGCATTGGCTAATCACATTGCAGAATCTCCTGAAGATAAGTTAAAGTTACGAGTAATAGACCAGATACAAACAGATCGCAGAGGTGGACTCGATTGCTTCCTGTTAGAAAGGTTAGAACTGTTGTGGCAATTAAGCACAAATGCTTGCCAGTACCCTGGAATTAATGAAATTTACTCCATTTTATGTATACTGAAATTAAAAAGTTTAAACAGATGTACATAATTACGTGGTTTTAGTATTTCATAATAATAAAAAAATGTAAAAAGAAAAAAATGGGGAGTTTGAATAACATTTTTAAACATCATATGGATTAGTGTTAGTAGGAAACAGGATGTTTCATTGGCTGAAGATTGTCACATGCATATGTATGGGAGCATTTAAAGTAAGATTTTATGGTGGAATGTTTATCTGACGAAGTCTTTGTTTGGAGACGAAAAGCGCTTTATTAAACTGTTTGGACAACACTTCAGAGTGGTTATTTGTGGTCCACGTCCTGGATTAAGCAAACCTTATTGGACTATTTGGTGAGCTACTTCTGTGTTTCTACTGCAGTTATTTGGATTTGTGCAAGTCTTTTTTGTTCTTTCTTCTTGGTTAGCACTCATAATCTTGACAGGAATCCTTGCCAGTATTCTATATTGTTATTTAACTGTAGTCTTAGGTACATGGGAATATGTTCCTAACTCCTTGCTGACATGTTGTCAGAGCACTGTCTGATTCCTTGATATGATGATTTACATGTATTTCATACATGTTCATTAAACTGCCAATATGGATATGCAAAATTTGAGGAAATAGAAATATAGTCTATGACCTGTTCACCACTATATTTGGTTTATAGTTTTTTAGAATGTTTGCAATCTGCATTTCATTACCCATTGAGTCATAAATGCTATCATGTTCAGTATAGAACTTTGTTGATATTTATATAAACTATTACACTGCCATCTTTATATCATCTACACATTTTGTTTATATTTGTCTTTTGATTGTACTTTGTTAATCAAGATTGTCCTGTCCTCCTGGGCAAATCCTATTTGCAGAGAGACCAGGGAGAAAATCTCCCTTAACAAAAATCACATGAAGTATATAATTATAAAGCAGATGTTTTACAAAGTGCCATGTATACGAGTATACAATGACACAAATATTTTGGCTTTACTACATAGCATTGACTATTTGTAATAAACACTTCTAATTATATCACAAGTATACATTTGTAATTGTAAAAGTGAACTCAAACAGCATCATGTCTTGGTATTTACCTGAAGACATACTTGATGTAATGTTCCTTCTTACTAATTTACACACACACACAACTACAATAACAACAACAGCTAGCACATTTCCTCTTACTTCACATGGATTTAATTTGCCTTAGGAATTGACAAAAGAAGAACATGGTCTGGATTCTGCAGCTGAAATGTATTTTTAAATTCAAATAAAATTATGCAAAATAAAACCGCATCAAAACACGAGGAAAAAAAAAAAAAACAAGAAAAATGACTTTATACAATTTGTACCTAAAGATTACTTTATGTCTAACTTGAATATCTGAATGTCAATGAAAAAAAGTAATTAAAAAACACTGCATTAAAAGACAAAATAAAAGTATAACAGTATAAGTATGAACACTAAGGTGAATCAGAGATTTGTGTACACAGTAGTTTGCTATGGTAGCTGTGGAAATAAACCCTTATATTACAACCAACCTCGTTCACATATTACAAGCAACAAACTAGTTTTCCCACACCAGACCTGACTAAAAAAAAAAAAAAAAAAAAACATGGTGTTTGCTTTTTGCCCCAAATAGAGCCTTTTTTAAGACAATAAAATAAAAAAAAAACAAATAAATACATGAATAGATAAATAACATAGAAGTGATACCTAAATTAAAATTCTACCAGACATTGTTACTACTTTAAAAAACAAATTATGTTTACACTTCATATATCAAGTTAAATGTAGCTGCTGAGGACCTCTTCTAACAATAAATCAAATATCACTCTTGGGTTGCTGTTGTATGGATCAGATATGGACAAAAAAGCTTCAATATTTTCAACTTAACTGAATATGTCTCTATAACTTAATATGTAGCTAGAAGATCACAGCTCAATCATCAATATGGTTGGCAATGCTGAAATCTAAAGCATCTGACATCAGCACAACTTAACTGACATCTTTTATGGGATACTACCACAACTCTGTAAAACTCTTCATTAGATTGGTATTAATCTGAATATTATATTACATTCTAACTACATGTTATCCTGTAATTCTTTATAGCAATTGCACTATGTTTTGTAACCTTGTTATTCTGTGTAAATGCTGTCTTGATATTAATGATTAAGTTTATTGATCCTACAATTTTGTACTATGTTTAAGTGATTATACTGAAGCTTTTGTTACTAGGACTCCAGTGGATATTGTCCCAGATCCACTAAAGAAAACACACATCCGTTTGCCTTTGTGACCTTCTTTATTGAAACAACCATATTGAACAATTGCAGGACAATGAATATGCCATGAAACTTCTAATGCCATGAAGCCAAGCATGATCAGATGACATAAAAGATCTGTTCACTCTGGCATCTTAAAAATAGCAGAACTGTTATCCACATATTCTCCAAAGAGTACTGCATAAACACCAGCTTATACTCTACAAAAAACATATGGAAGCCACGTTTATGCCCAGGAAAACAGGGGGGGGGGTACAGGGGGAAGGGATAAATCCCTCCTCCATAGCACACTGCCTGTTCCCACCCTTTCCTGGGATTACAATTAGCTAAGTAACTAAGATCATATTAACAACATTCACACCCATAATAAAACTTCCTGAACTCCCAAGGCAAAGTCCAGATTATGCAGGTCAAGCCCCAGATCAAAGAGAGGAACTCATCTGAAAGAAACCAAATAAGGTCTCTGTCTTGTAAGCTCCAATGCTCAATAACACAGTCACGTAGAGCCACGGCTGCCTGACACATTTGATGGTTAACAAATTTCAGAGAGGTTCCCAAAATTCTAGTAGGAATAGAATACGGCCAGGACAGTCTTCAAATCATAACTGACCAGCAGATAATGACCCCTGGGCATGTTATTTTTATCAACAGTAGCATCCTAAAAATTTCTGATAATAGTCGCCTCTTCAGCAGGGTGTCCGCATCATTTCCTGCAAGGTGCAAAACAATTACCTGATGCATGCCAATCACATGAATCAGATTCCTCGAACAAGAAAAAGCTAGGTCTGGGAAACCTTCCAAATCACTTAGTAGGTGGAAGAATCAAGACTTAAGTTTAATCCACTGGGTGCAATACCTGCTCTCTTAGGCACCTTAGAAATATAAGAATTTTTGAGAATAACCACTCTAACTATACCTGCAACATAAATAAGTAATCTACTTATCTTACATAACTCAAAAAAGCATTTAAAGGCCAATGCCCAACTTTCTTATTTACAGCAATAGCTTGACTCTAACTAAATCAGAGGCCTTCTAAATGTGAAAGGAGCACAGGAAGATGCCTAAGCCAAGCACATTTTGGACCTGGAGAGCTGTGTGCAGAACCACACTAAACATACCAGGAGTGATGGGTCTATTGCACCCATCTAACACCAGTGTAGCAGGAGAGATAGCGAACAATTGGGTAAGAGTCTGCCCCCAATACACAGGGCACAACAAAGGAATGGAAATAGATCTGAACATAACCAGGCATCCCAGAGCCAACCAAACTATCTTGGATTTATGCAGCCACACTGATTTGGAACTGTTAATAATATACACATCTTCTCACTTAAGGATAGGCAACAATTCCCCAACTCAAAAAGCCCCCAGTACATCCAAGAAGCTAAGGTGACATAGGTGGCACAAAGTAAGATGCAGGGCATAATGATATGAATGCACTGAATAATGATCAACAACATGTTTAGTTCAACAGGGCTATGACTATTGGAGATCATTGGAGACCCTGCCTAAGATCCTACCCCAACCAGTGACCAATCTAACCACTCACCAGTCTTTGGTGAAATCCAGGAGACCCAATATCTTACCCAAAAACTGAAGGCCACCGAATATATTAAAATGGTCTTAATGGCTCCAATGTGAAAACACCTGGAAACCAATAAACAGCAAATAAGAGAGTGGGCCCAAATCATGCAACCCACAGGTACTTACTTAAATTGTGAAAAGGCCACAATAGAGAAACTATAAGACCTCTTGGTCCTAGTTGCCCATGACTGTGAAATCAAGTAGGCTGCTACTGTTTACCAACAAACCAAATGGAGTCCAGAAGAAGTAGTATCTTTGTAAACCTCTGGAGCTAGTTCCCTGAAGTTCTTCATCTTTAAATGACACAAGCTATCTGGTAATGCATTAAATTGGCCAGGAACTCTGTAACATGACTTTTCTTAGTAAAGATTGAACTCTAGGAGCCCTAGTGGTCCTCTTGTTCAAGATATGCACTACTGAAAGGTTGCTACAATTAAAAAAACACTTTCCTGCCCCCCAAAACATCACCCCAAGCTATCATCACCACCCAAATGGGCATAAGCTCAAGAAAAGTAATATCTCTTCTAACCTGATCACACCATGAAGAAGGCCAGGGGGGAATAAAACCATCTGCCTGGACAGTAGACACCGATTCCCAGCACCTCCACCACATCGGTGAACAACTGTACTGCCAGCAAGGACATCCAATCCTTCTGCAAAAAATCACTACAATTATGGTGGTCCAGAAAGTACTTCCAAATAATAAAATCCTCCTTGACCGTCCTTGTCACTCAGACCAGTTGATGCTTCCATTGTCCCCCTCTTAGAAGGTTGGCCAAACTCAAGATGAAGGGCCTACCTAAGAAAATAGCTTGACACATGAAATTGAGAAGACCTAGAAGCTCCATGACCATAGATGCTAACTTTTTTAAAGCCCAAAAACTGAAAAATTGCCAGTTTATGCTTTTGTACCTTATCCAAGGAAATTCTGAACACAGAGGCAGAAACATCAATTTCCAAGCCTAAGCAACACAATGTTCTGAGAGGGTCCTCCATTTTGCCTTTTGTCAGTGAGACACCCAGTTCCCCACACAGTTCAACAAAGGTTCTAAGGGCCATCTGTAACCTGCTGTACCCTCTCCAATTAATACAAAATCATTGAAATAGTGGACTGCTGCCTGTTCTGGGCCCCTTTGTCAACAAATCCAATGTAATGCAGAATTGAATTTCTTAAAAGTGGAAAAATAAATGAAGCTTCCCATGGGCATGGCTGTATCAATGAAAAAGTGTCCATCCACCTTCATCTCCAAGAACCCCCAATCAGCTAAAAGAATCAGAATTAAAGAAAAGGCTGACTGCGATATCTGCCTTAAAACACTGATACCTGTACAAATGGCAAGTGCACGGCTGTACCACATAAATCAAGCAACAACAAAGAAAGCCAGCACTCCAGTGTAGCCTCCAGCAAAATGTATTTATTTCTTCATTCTTCCATAAAAAAATACCCCAGTGGGGTCATACCGGTTTCGGCAAGCGCCTTCCTCAGTGACCACACTACAAAAATAATACATCTATCTGCATGTATTATTTTATGCTTGCTTTCTTTGTTGTTGCTTGGATATCTGCTATACCCAACCAAGGATATCTGCATTTTTTAATAATGTCAGCAGCATCCTGTAGCACAATGGAATGCACCTGTGCATCATCCCTACTTCATAGGTTCATAGATTAGTACTAAGCTAACTGCCCTTGCGAGCCATTTTAAGCCTAGCCAATTATCCCTTGTGAGACTCAAACCCTGCACTTTTTGCTTGCAAGGCAAACACCTTAACCATTAGGCCACCCTCCCAACCCCTGATACTGTCATTGACTGAGCTGCCAGGAGGGTAAGACAAGTGATGAGTGAGTCTGAACTGCCTGGCGGTCTTTATAAGTACTAAACTCAAATTATAAATTTGAAAGTGAGAGAACAGAGGAGTAGAAAAGGGGACCAACACTCTGTCCATCACAATCTCCTTCTGAAGAAGTAGCCTCAACTCCTTTTATTTGCCTTTAATAGACTGCAGGTCACTACAAGTCTGAAACTAATACACTGTCTAGCCTTTAATGGAAACCCATGAGAAAATCTTTCAAAAAGTTCTTGCCTAAGTGAATGATTGAGGGATAACCTACCAATAAATAAAACAAAACATTGGCCTTAACAGTAAAGGAAGTAGTCCTACTTTCTATGGTTATTCTGAAATGAAGATGTCCCCTTCAACTACAAAATGGTTTTGACCCCCTGGCAATTACCTAGACAGCCTCCAGCTGTACAACCTTTGAATAACACTGAACCTTGCATTCCTTCACCACTTTCTTTGACCACACCTGAGAATGGGATGGCCCTTACCACAGGCCAAGGGCATATGCTGAAAATTACAGGCTGGCCATGGGCACAAACTGCTGTTAAATGCCCTACATGATTTATTAGGGCCACTTTCCTGTATGACTTGACTAGAGACCATAGGATTTAAAACCATGAAAGTCAACCAGGGTTCCGCATTCTTCTCTTCCCACTTGAAGGAAGTGCCCAAAGCTTTGAGTCTCCTAAACGTCTGGTCATACCATAACCAAGCAAACCCTCCCCTAAACCATTGCACCTCCTTGGTTGATTTAAAATAAGCTAACAAAGGCAAAGCCTTATTAGGTTCATTCCTGACTACGATGGCCATAAAACATAAACCCAGTTACCCAGTTGTCCCAGTTGTGCAACTAGACCTTACCTGCTTGTCTCTTACCCCAAACTGCCAGGCTGTGCATCCATCAAATACTGCACCCCTTTGTTATTGACCAATATCAGTATACTGTCCCTTAAAAATTTCTCTCTCAATGACTGATATATGTGAAATGACAGCTGAACCTGAAGAGACCATGGTGCCCATCTCCATAGAAATTACCTCCATTGGTTCCCCTTGAAGAAGTGACCCACCCATAATTAGCCTATCAGTGTCCCTGGCTGCCCCAGCAATATTAACCTTAGCCCCATTTCAGTCCTAAAAACACCTCTCTACAAACAAAAAATCTGACATTATCAACTTCTGACAAAGTGTCTAACAATGCACCCAGGTGTACATCTGCCAACTGTACCTTACCCTGTTCTTCTGTATCCATTAAGTCAGATAAATTAATTGTCCTCATGAGCACAGTCAGTACACTGGGAGAAGCACTCATCACCATGTCATGCCTCTTCTTCTTTCCATGTGATCTGGCATGCTTGACTTGAGGGGATGTATCAAGCAGGTCCTGTGTGTCAGGTGTCTATAATTCCTTGTACCTGGGTCGACTCTTTCCAGCCTGGACTGTCTCTGCTCCGCTGAAGTCTTGTCAAGAATTGCCTCCACTTCTTCTCATCTTGCTCAAAAATCTAATATGATCTGGCCACCGCTATTCAGGAAGTTAAACATAAAGAAAATAAACAAAAAGCCAGTAGCAAGAAAACTCAGTTGACAAATAAATACCAGAACTCGAAGCAACAGCAAAGAGTGGGAAAAAATACCTCATGACAGCTGTGATGTAACTACAAAGTACCTGATCATAAAACTTCAGATACTGATAAGAGAAAAATATGCATTGTTGCTGTGGGAATTCTGGAATCCCCAGAATTATAGGCCATTTCCAAAGTAAACTCTGACAAGCATGCCAAAGTCCAACTCCCACTCCCACACTGACTAGGCAGTATCTCCCTACAACTAGCTGGACCAAACATCAAGCAAAGTGCAAAAACATTCTCACTCATACCTAAAACAAGCCCACAGAATTCCTAAAAGTCCACCCAATTGAAACCACACAACACAGAAATCCTCCAGTCACTGACACAGTGACAAGGAAAACAACAATAGAAGTCCACAAAGAAAACAGACCCACACAACTCCTGGCAAACCAGCATCCCATCAAGACCAACACAGAAGCACTCAAAATCTGTCCACGCTTTGGAACACTTTCCCGCCATCAAGCCAGTCCCAGTTCAGTCATCTCACACTGAGCGTCCAGGGAACAGCTTCAAACCGATTATGGACAACCTTCAGGAGAATAATGGAAAAATCCAGAAATAATCAGGGATAACCCCAAAAGTTTCAGAATCATTATCATGAAACATTGACGGAATATGAACATGTGATCCAGTAGCCAACCTCTACAGTAAGGAACTCTACAACTCCAATGTATTGTCACTGTTTGTCAAATGTATAGCACCATTTTTCCTTTCTTCTCTTTTACATCATCTGCCTTAGCTGGAACACTGTCCACCCCTGATCAAGAGGAGCAGACCAACCAACGATGGAATCCACCAGCACCATGGAACACCTTCAAAACCCTTGTAAATTTGACTTGAAAACTGACAGAATAAGAGAATGTGAAATAATGGACAGACTCTGCAGTAATCAAATACACAACTCTAGTGTATTGCCATTATCCATCGAAATGTAAATCCCCACTTTATAGTCTTTATAGTCTCAGAAGTGATCAAAACGAACAGAGCACAATAAACCGACCCAACACACAAAAGCATTGGAAGGAAAAGACAGCAACCACACCAACCAAGCAAGAAAATCAAACCCTGTATCATGTATAAGTGAGGCAAATGCCCAACCACACTAACCGAGCAAGAAAATCAAACCCTGTATCATGTATAAGTGAGGCAAATGACCCAACCACACCAACCAAGCAAGAAAATCAAACCCTGTATCATTTTGCCGAAAGGAAAAACTCTTCTTTTTTTTTAATATATTTATTAACCACTCACTAACCTTGCACCATTACAGCATCAAGCTCAGAGCCAGATCATGGGACGAGAGCAGTAATCCACTGCTCACCATAAGATGCTGAGCATGTGGCGAGTGGGTCAAATTTAATGCTGGACACATCATGAATGATGAGGCTCCAGGACAATGTCTTCCATGTCATGAAAGGTGACTGACAATAACACAGCTGAATAACCCATAATCTAAACATAAATAAATAGAATAAAATAAATGCTAATGTGTCTTCCCTACCTTGGCTGCAGAAGAACACTTAAATCTGCTGTAACTATTTCAACAAAGCAAGTTGTTTCCTGTCACAGAAATGGATGACAACTTTTTGAAATCTGGCATGGGAATGAATGCAAACAATTCACTGTATAATTCAAAAGCTGCATTTGTGTATATGGTAAAGCCCACATCCATACATCATGTTCATCAGCTATGAGGTTACTTTACATAGTCTGCAGTCTTCTTATACAAAATACATTTTTATGTCAAAAGCATTAGGTAAACTGCCTAAAGCAAACACAGATTACTACCACAGCAAAGTGATTATAATAATAGTTTCATCTGCTCGATGCTTCTGGTGTCTATAAGTTGCATTAGCAAGTCAAGAATCCGAATGAATAAAGCTGATGTTAGCCTTCTTCTTGTTTATTATGCCCTTTCTGCTACAGTCTGTGTTCCACTCAACTACTCTTCATTTGCAAATGGATGTTTATTATTTGTCCAGTAACTGTAAACACAACACTGCAATAAACACCCATATCACATGGTTTACTTTTACATGTTCGAAGGTCAAATCTTCGAACCCGCTGCCGCAAACTGTAAACTGTAAAATTCCAAAATTGCGAAAACTGAAGTGCCGAATTATGAAATGTCTCCCCGTTTGTGACCCATGGTAGCACATGTTTCAACAGTGGTGCATCTGGAAATGTTGAAATTCGATTATTTTATAACATTTTGGGAAGTTGGCATTACGGAATTTGCATATCTGGTTCACGGATGTGCATGTACGACCATTTGACTTTCAAACATGTAAAGGTAAACCTATCATGCAAGACACATATTATCAGAATGCATGTTTTACTTTTTAGTTTTGATGTTTGATGTTAGATGGGCTTAAAAGGCAAATTATTAGGATTTCTTTCTCCCCTATATGTGTACAGTGTATATTGTTTTACATATGGTATAATTTATTTG
Source organism: Protopterus annectens (assembly GCF_019279795.1). Lineage (NCBI taxonomy): Eukaryota > Metazoa > Chordata > Ceratodontiformes > Protopteridae > Protopterus > Protopterus annectens. The sequence goes on along the minus strand of NC_056733.1, from coordinate 149,254,280 downwards.
ATGTTTAACTATGTTACAAGCTATTGTGGAACATCTCAGTTCTTGAGAGATGGAATATTTTGATTCAAACAGAGACTGCAGAAAGTTAAATGTCATATCTATGTCATCAAAGTATTTGACATTGTCTGAAATAAAGATTATTCAGGTAATATTGAAGATATGAGACACATAAATTATGTTTATTCCAGAATACTTTTCTCTGTATTGCTGTAGCATGCTCTAGTTTCAGAGGGACCCATTAATATATTTGCTAGGATTAATTAGCGTTTCCTTGCCAAAAGACAATCACTCAAAGATTTTAAAGTAACATTTGTATGCCATTTATTTATTAACCATTATGCACAGTAGCAGCATCCCCTATGTGAGTATTCTGATAAAATCATCATGGCTTACTAGGTCATTATTTATATGTAATGCAAGAACATAGCATGGATGATGCAACTACCCTGCTGCATATCACATTTGTTATCTCTGCAGGCTTTGCCAACTGATTTCTGAATATTTATGGTCCATGTTTCTACGTCATGAATAAATGCTTTTGCAGACATATTTACTAGCCTTCTGTTATGCCTGTGCTATTGTTCCCATTTTTCTATTCCACACTATGAGAATTGTCTGACAGATGCACTGGTAGTGAAAACTGGACCACCTCACTATTGAAAACCTTTAACTGTCACCGTAGCTGTGCAAAAGATGAGAAACTATAAGCTGTATGTGAATTAAAAATGATTCCCTTGTGTTGAAAGTTATGTGTTAAATGTTAAGTGCGCCTGCCTGTTGGAAAGTCTTGATTAAAAATCAAAACAATTACCTTCTTTCACATTACTGAGGCTCATAATTTGCAAAGCTCATCATCATAGATGACAGACAGGTAGATTAACCAGACAGCTTTAGTCTTATTATTTACAGGAATTCATTTTTTGTACTTCATGAGTCATCTGTCCTCATTTGAGGCATTTTAAGTGGTGACAAAATGAAATGTTTCAGTAGGATTTCGATTATCATTTATATTGCTTTGATTTAATTGAAAAACATGAAGTAATCTGTGCGAGCCATTTTACATCCATTTAAAATGCTTGAGATTCAATGCTTTGAATGAACAGCACTAACGTCTGATATTGCAAAGAAGCCATTATTAGTTGTATTTTATCTTAAATAAAATTAAAAAACAAATATAATAAAACCAGTAAAAATAAATATTTATCTAAGTAGCAGAGCATCATTGATATGGAGACTGCTGTTACATCCACCTGTAAGGCAATATCACATATGGGTTAAAAAGAAGGAAACATTTTGATTTGTGATCAAATTATGGTATATGCTTTTATCTTATTTGCATGACATAATGGACATGTATCCAGTCGGACTCTCCCGGTTAACAAATGTAAAATAAATAAATAAATAAAAAATAAATATGTACTTGGAGCTTTTCTCCCCGGGCCTCCGCTGAAAATGGACATGTATCCAGTCGGACTCTCCCGGTTAACAAATGTAAAATAAATAAATAAAAATAAATAAAATGACACCCTGTTTCTTTACATGCCTGATTTATAACTCACTTCATTTGCCATCATAGGATTATTGCAATTTTTTTTTATGGTTTCTTAGCAGTTGAAATGAAACAACTCATCACTTCACTATACACAGAATATTGGTGAGACTAATGAAATTCCTTTAATTGAAAGAAATGAACTCTTTTCTTTTTAAGTACATACGGCAATCACAGTACAGACTATCCTTGCAAAAAGCACTGCTACTTCCCTCATGATATGGAAATCCACCCACATTCTTACTTTTAAATGTCAAGAGCCAGCAATGTATTTTGCCTGTCTCTGCCACTGTGCGAGTACTGCTGAGTTGAAAGCTTACGCTTAAAACCCTAGGGGCATGTACTGAAAAATTTGTTAACAGTCATTGAAAAAGAATAGATAATACATGTAGTACAAAAAAGTTGTGTTAAAATTCAGATCATGATAACCTTTATGTTTAAAAATGGATTCCATTTTTTAACTGTTCTGCTGCAGAGACTATCAAATTTATGATTGGAAGATGCCTTGCCATGCAACATTTATTTCCCTTTCTTGCTGATATGTTGTGTAGCACATATTAACTCATTGTCATAACATACTTAAGTCAAAATTAAACCTTGTTATATCCTAAATTCTAATAAATCCCTCATGCATTGATCACATTTATCAGCATGCATATTTTGAAATTAGATCTATTACCATCTGTGATATGATATTCTATAACAATATAATAACAGCTATGAATGAAAAATTGTGCTGTGATGTTATTTATATAGATTTAACTTCAGCATTTGACGGAGTCATACACAAAACACTGATCAATAAATTACTGCAACTAGGTATTGATGTACTCTTGATAAGATGGATAGCTGCATGGCTTACAAGTAGGACACGGCAAGTATCATACAGCAACTGGAAAGGTGACAGGTGAAATCCTTGGTTGCAGTCAGGGTGTCCCACAGGGCTCTGTCCTAGGCCCTTACTTGTTTAGATTGTAACTTTCAGACCTAACTTTTTCATCTGAGGTGTTCTGCAGTCTATATGCAGATGACTTGAAATTGGATAAACTGATTATGTGTTACAGATAAGACATGTCTGCAAAATAACTTGACTGTAATTACCATTTGGGCACACGAGAATAATATGATGATAAACGCATCAAAAACTAAGCATATGAGATTTGGGAGATATAAATTGAAAGGTGAATATTTAATACAGCACACAGTGATTGAAACTGTAGACTCATCTAAGGACCTGGGTATATGGGTTTTTCTAATCATATCAACCAATTGGTTAATCATAGTTTAGAACTATAGGTTGTATAAAACGATTTATAAAGTCTAGGAAATCAAAAATGATGAAGTCATTGTTTGTAGTTATATTAAACCCAAACTTGAATAACAATATGGAAATCCAATAAGAAAACAAGCATGAGTAAACTGGAAAGACTACAGTGGAAATATACCACAGGGCATCCATTGATGTGAACATTTAAGTTATTATGAAAGACTAAAATTATCTGAACTTGTACAGTGTCTTTTACAGATATCTAAAAGGAGATCTTATTCAGGTATATAGGGCACAAACCTGTTGGCCTGTTAATGCATGAAATCTGAGCAAAGCCTGACAAAATGGTGGGACAAAGGCCCAAAAATAGGGACATATTTTAAATATTGTTCTTATAAACTTAGAAAGTTACTATAATAACAGGGTTTGTGGTAATATACATTTTCTGAAGGGTTTGAAATCAGAATCTCAAATGCATGTCATTATTTGGTGGCTTCAATCCTCAGATCATTCCAGTGATTTGCCAGCAATTCACAATTTATTTTGCAAAACATAGTAAAATAAGAGGCAAAAATCTGGACGTTCTCTGAAAATCTGGACAGTTGACAGGTATGCCTGGGCATTTAGAGACAACTACCCCTGGGAATGTTTGGGGCGATCAAAAATACTAGAGAATCATCAGACAACCTATGTAGAAGATTCTATAGGAATGAGAAGTGCACTAATTGGTTCTCTGACAGAGTAGCTGAAGCATGGAACAGACTAACAAATTACATCAAAGCAAGTGCTAGTTTAGATATTTTTAAGAACAGCCTGGATACTTATTATGGGAACAGGTATTTTTGGTATATTGGCAAGCTAAAAGGGCATTAATGTCCATGCTTGAAATATTTGTTTTATGTATCACAGTCTGCACTGCATCCATATCTGACATCTCATTTAAATATTATAACAATTACTGGATGTTCATAAAACAAGATCCCTCATCCATCAGGTTTAAATAAAGATGTTGTTGAATCTGTTAATGAAGGGGCTCTTTGTCACATGACCCTACTACTGCCTTGTCTGTAGCATGCAGTTTATACTGAAGCAATTCTAGGAGATGTGACCCAGAATATCCTCCTTTTTGGCATGTGTTTTGTCTTGCAGCATTTATGGGCTACAGGTTGAATACAAAATACGGTACCTATATTATATTTGGATTGTTGCTTTTACCTCATCTGAGTATGAAGTAACTGCATAAAAACATTAATTATTGTTATACTAACATGACTAATATAACATAATGCTTTCTTTGGAAATGGTATGGCATATTCAGTGGATGACACAATTTTTGTGACATTTTGCCCCCTGCCTCTAGCTGATCATCAGACTCTCTCTCAGTCTATCAGCCCACTAATTTCTGGCAGCAACAGATGTCATCCAGACAGCCATCAGGAGTGGTTTGAGAATTTTTCTCCACATCCCTAACATTGACACACCTAGCACAAGGCCAGGGAGAGATATCAAATGGATTGTCCACAAGGATCACTGCCTTCAAGCATTCCTGTTCCTCCCACTGCTGCATGAGCAGTGGTCTCTTTCATATCCATCACAGCATCACGTCACCCTGTGCATGAAGACCCCCTCAGTCTCCTCAGGAGAGATGAGTTAGGCACACCTATTCACTTCTTCCCGCTTCCTCCATTGTGGCCGTGTGTTCTGTTCAAGGGGCAGAAGTGCAATGGGGGCATATAGCATATCATCTCATCTCCACAACGGCTCAGCCATTCCCACCACCCTTTCACCACCTTTGACTATGCCCCGCCCACTGTGACTTTCCCATTCTCCACCAGGGATTGCAGCAGAGAATGCCATCTTAGCCACCCACCGCAGAAGAAGGGTATTGCATCCTTCCCAGTTATACCATCAGTTGTCCCAAGTTAGTAAATGTATCTGGGTTTACTAGGTCATTGTTGTTACTTTACCCCCCTGTACCACAAGAGCAGCATGACACTAGTACTTTATAATTAATCCATACATTTATTTTTTTATTTAACATTTGTTTACCAAGAAAGTCTGACTGGGTCAGGAACCTATTTTCAGTGGAGGCCCGGGGAGAAAAACTCCAAATGATACATGAAAGTTAAGGCAATTTACATGAACAAGATAAAAACAGGTATTAAAGCACACATTAATAATAATTGAATACTAAATAAGCACAGAGAGGTAGATTCAATGTTGTTGTTGTTTGTCTTTCCGCTTTTCCCGGTTAGGGGTCGTCACAGTGGAACTTCGGTCTGCAAAGGATTGGCAGTAGATTTTCACGAACGCCGAGGTGCCAACTCTACGTCCAACCTTCAATGAAGGCATGCCCATTTATGCATGTTTTTTGAACATCACCCAACCACGGAGAGGACATACAGACGCCACACAGAAGGCACTCCCTGCACTCCAGCCGAGAATCGAACAGGAGAACCTCTTACTGTGAGGCAACAATGCTACCGCTGCACCACCATGGCTAATAGAGAGGTAGATTCAATAATAAATACAAAATAAGTACAGTGGGGTAGATACATGTACTAAATTAAAGTAAAGTGGTAGATTGCAAAATCTTTATATATATATATATATATATATATATATATATATATATATATATATATATATATATATATATATATATATATATATATATATATATATATATATATATATATATATATATATATATATATATATATATATATATATATATATATATATATATATATATATATATATATATATATATATATATATATATACATATATATATATATATATATATATACATATATATATATATATATATATATATATATATATATATATATATATATATATATATATATATGTATATATATATATATATATATATATATATATATATATATATATATATATATATATATATATATATATATATATATATATATATATATATATATATATATATATATATATATATATATATATATATATATATATATATATATATATATATATATATATATATATATATATATATATATATATATATATATATATATATATATATATATATATATATATATATATATATATATATATATATATATATATATATATATATATATATATATATATATATATATATATACATATATATATATATACATATATATATATATATATATATATATGTATATATATATATATGAATATATATATATATATATATGAATATATATGTATATATATATATATCTATATATATATATATATATATATATATATGGGTCTAGTGTAAAAGACTGAAATTCCACTTGTTTGAAAATGAACAGTGGAATTTTGGTTATGCGAAAGTGCACTTCCACGAAGAATAGTTCAATGAACCATTAAGGAAAACAGGTGCCGAAGCACACTACAGTGGGGAAAGGGGAATTTACATGTTTCCCCACTGTAGTGCGATCTCGGATTTGGTATATTTAAGTAGGGGGTGTGCAGAGGGTTTGCCCCCCTGCAAAAACAATGTTTCTGTGTTGCTTATCAGTTCGTTGAACTGATGTTCGCAGAAGTGCACTTTCGTGTAACGGTGGGTCTACTGTTTATTTTCGAAGGAGTGTATTTTTGATCATAAACAGTAGACCCATATATATATATCTATATATATATATATATATATATATATATATATGGGTCTAGGTTACAACGTCGACAGATGGGAAGACCGACAGCGAAATCACCGACGCGAGAAGATCGACGGATGAAAACACCGACGCGGAGAACACCGAGATGGGGAAAGGATGTGTAAGTATGTGGTAGTGACGGACGTTAGGGTGCGAGTAAGATAAGTGTGCGATGTTGGCGGTCTGTAGGGGTAGGGGTGGGTTAAGTGAGTTAGGGTTAGGGCGCGAGTTAGGTAAGGGTGCAGTAGTGAATGTTTTGGGTTAGGGGCGGGTTAAGTGAGTTAGGGTTAGGGCGCGAGTTAGGTAAGGGTGCAGTAGTGAATGTTTTGGGTTAGGGGCGGGTTAAGTGAGTTAGGGTTAGGGCGCGAGTTAGGTAAGGGAGCAGTAGTGAATATTTTGGGTTAGGGGCGGGTTAAGTGAGTTAGGGTTAGGGCGCGAGTTAGGTAAGGGTGCAGTAGTGAATGTTTTGGGTTAGGGGGTTAAGTGAGTTAGGGTTAGGCGGGTTAGGTAAGGGTGCAGTAGTGAATTTGTTTGGGTTAGGGCGGTTAAGTGAGTTAGGGTCAGGAGCGGGTTAGGTTAGTGTGCGATAGTGACGGATCTTAGGGTTAGGGTTTGGTTAGGGTAGTGGATAGTTGTGTATGTAAGGTTTAGTGTTTGTTTGTTAGGATTTAGGTGTGCTTGTGTTGTGTGTGTGGTTTTTGGTCAGGGAATTTCTTTTGTTTATTCGTTGTTGTGATGATGTGTTGAGTGTGTGTGGTGTCGTGTTTTTGAGCTGTCGATGATGTGGTGTCGGTGATGTCGTTGTCGATGTTGTGTGCTGTCGGTGTTATAACCTAGAACCATATATATATATATATATATATATATATATATATATATATATATAAATATACACACACACACACACACACACACACACACACACACACACACACACACACACACACACACACACACATCAGGTAGGAATAAGGTAAAGAGTGAGGATTAGAGCATTAAATTCAAGTAGATGCTTAGAAGGGTGGAAAGAATTCCTGTTTTAGGGATAGAAAGGAAATCCCCTAGAAAATGAATGGAGTTCACATGTTAGGGAAAGAGCAGGGGCAGGTCTGATGACATAGAAAATGTTTTTTTTTAGGGTATGTTTGAAGTTGTTACAGCTCTCAGTGGTAGTAATGTCTGTTGGCAGAGAGTTCCAGAGCTTGGCAGTGGAATGAGGGTATAGGCACTGTCCAGCTCTTTTGTTTGGAATATAGACAGTTAGGAGTTGTTTGTTTTCAGCGAGGAGGGCTCTTGTAGGTATTTAGGGTTTTAGGACAGGTGTGAGGGCTGGGCAGCTATCAGGTATATATATGATAGATAGATAGATATAATTTTATGTACAGAATACAGGTGTACTAGGCTTAGGTGTTGTGTAAGTTTGAGCCAATTTAGTTCTTTCATAGCTAGGCAGTGGTGGGAACAGTAGGTGTAACATCTGGCACATTTGGCACATTTATGGTATTAGAGCTTGTTTTTAAAAGAAGATTGTAAATTGGTGGATAAGGGGTCTACATATAAGAGTGAGGAAAGCAAACAGGTGTTGGTGAGGATTTCTCTTGTGGAGATTTTCAAGAAAGTTTTTTGTCAGTAGAGTGTTCCTAGCTTGATGTGTGTTTTTTTAATGCTGTTGCAGATGTGGTATTTGAAAGTTAGTTTGTTATCTATGGTTACCCCTAGACGTTTAGTTGTGGGAACTGTTTAAATTTTTGTGTTATCCTGTAAGAATATTTTGAAGTCAGATGAGACTGGTTTTGTCGAGAAAAACAGGACTTTTATTTTTTAGGATTTAAAAGTAGCTAGGCTTCTCCCAGCCATTCCTCTATTGAGGTGAAGGTGGCTTGGGTGAGTTGCTGGAGTTGTATGTTACTAGCAGAGGAAATTATAGTAGTGTCATCTGCATACTGGATAATGGAGCTAAGGAGTGTTGAGGTTTGAAGGTTGTTGGTGAAATCATCGAAGAGTAAGGGTCCAAGTATGGACCCTTGTGGTTATCGTGGTTTGATAGTGGGATAATTTATTTTGCCATTTGACGCATTGTTGGAGGTTGGATAGGTAGCTTGCAAACCATTGGAGTGAAGGTGGGGTGCAGCCTATAATGGATAGCTGATGAAGAAGTTTATTGTGGAACACTGTGTCAAATGCCTTTTATAGGTCTAGTAGTAAGACAGAAGTGATATTACCAAAGTCAGTGGATTTGGACACAGTGTCCATGAAGGAGATTAAACCAGTGGTGATGCTGTGTGATGGGTGAAAACCATGTTAGGTAGGGGAAATTAGTTTGTTTTGGATGAAGTGGTGCAACAGTTGCTTATGTATGCATTTTTCCAGGAGTTTGGAAAGAGGAGCGAGGATAGAGATTGGTTAATAATTGGGCGAAGATAGAGATTGGTTGATAATTGGGCGAGGATAGAGATTGGTTGATAATTGGGCGAGGCCAGAGATTGGTTGATAATTGGACAGTTCAATGGAATTGCCCCGGTTTTGTAAAGTGGTGATGATGGACTTTTTTCTAGAGGTTGGGGACAATGGACTCTGCTATAGAGTGATTTATAAGGATACTGACAGGATATGCTATGGCTTCTGCAGCTAGTTAAGTATTCTGGGGGGAGGTTGTTAGAGCATAGGAAGCATGGTTTTAGTTTGTGAAGTCGTTTTTGAATGAGAGAGGTAGGGACAGATTTAAGAGAAAAGGGGATAGAAGATGTAGTACTGGTTTGTCGGGAAGGTGAAGGTTTTTTTTTGTTTGTGCAGGAATCTTGAGATAAGGGTAGAGAGGGATCAGAGATGGGGCTTGAGGGAGTTGTGGAGGTGGGATTTGTTATCAGTTTGCTGATGCTATATATAAATTAAGAGTTAAACAGGTTGGCTTTCTTTGAGGGAGGTTTTATCAGGGTATGGTGATAGAGTTTGTTTATTGACCAGGGTAAGCAGGTTTGAGATGTGTTTCCATAATTGTTTTGGGTTGTTTTTATGGTTTGCCGGTTGATTGGAAAAGTGTGCTTTTTATCTAAATTCACTTGTTTTTTTGCGTTACTTTGTAGCTGTTTAAGTTTGATTAGGTTGGTATCAGATTTGTTATTGTTCCATTCCTTCCATGTTTATCTCTATTTTATAGAAGTTGTTTGATATTTTTTGTTAGCCAGGGAGCATGGGTAGTTTTTATTATTTTGATGTGGAGGGGCTAGGCTGTCGAGGGAGTTTAGAAATATATTGTTGAAGTATTCAAGGGCATCTTTTAGTGGTAGTGTTTTAATTGGGTTCCAGTTTGTGTGTCTTAGGATTTCGTTAAACGTTTGCTGGTCAAAGTTTCTAATATTTCTAGTAGTTTTGTATGTGTGGTTTCTTGTAGTTTGTGGTGTGGATCTATATATGAATATGGATAGGTGGTTACTAAGAGTATTGAGTAGAGTGTGGGGAGTAGATTATTTGTCTGGATTAGAAACAAGTATCCAGTCAAGAGTTGCATCTAGGGTATTGCTGTTATGCATACGGGTGGCACTAGTAACAAGATGGGTATAACCATAGAAGATTATGTTATTAGTAAGGGAGTCAATCATCAGATGCAGCCGGTTAATGTTGATATCGTTCATAATTATAGTCTCATTACTGATGTTTTCTGATATGCAGCAGAGGATATCTTCCATAGTTTAGTTGTTTTGCCCAGGGGGTATATATAGAGCAACAATGCATAGTTGTTTTGTTTTGTTAATTTGTAAGGTTCCAATTAGAAATTTAGCATTGTTAAAAGTTGACATTTCTTTAGAGAAAGGTGAGATTGTGATGGTTTTGGGATATATTAAGGCTATCCCACCACCTTTTTTGTTGGTTCTATCTTTTCTGAATATATTATAGCCTGGAGGTGTTATTTCAATATCACAGATATGGGGTTTTAGCCATGTTCTGGTGATTACTAGGATATCTGGGGTTTATTGACTTAACCAAGCATGAAAATCTGTGGTTTTGTTACAGATACTATATGTGTTTAGGGTTGCTAGAAGAATATTTTTAGTGTTTAGGCTTTTAGCAGAGGAAGCTGTAGTTGAGGGCCCTGGGTTGGGGTGGATTTCCCCAGACAGAGATAGAGTGTGTTGTTTGGAGAGGTAATGTTTGTGGTATTGGGTAGATTTATTGTTGCTGGTTATTATGTAGAAGGCAGGTTTACTAGTGATTGTGTTTGGAAGGATTTTTAGTTTTGAGAGATACATAAAGTGATATTGAATTAGGCTGTCTGATATGTTACTTAAGCTTTTTATGGGGTTGTCATGATGTAGAGGAAGAGTAGAGTGTGCAATTATTGCAGGTGTTGCAGAATGGTTTGGAGAGGTGATTTAGATTACGAGATTGATATATAATGTTAGAAGCAGGTTAGGGAGAAGGTACCACAGTTTTAGTGACATGGTGTAGTTTGAGTTCTAGAAGTTAGTGGTAGTGTACTGGGGAGTAGAGTGCAGATTGTGAAGCTTTAAGGTGGAGCTAGTGTAATAATGGGTGGGGTGTTTGTAATTGGACAACAGGCTTTAGGGAGTGGAATAATGGAGGGTATTAATCTAGAGAAAGCAGGGCTGTGTGGGAATGGGGGTAGGGTAGGAGAGCAGAGTAAGCCCAAGCAAGCAAGGGTGAATGGAGTGGGTTAGGAGAACCCAGAGGTAAGCACAGTGCACAAATACTCAGTAAAGGCTCTTTAACAGAAAAAGGCTTTGTACTGTTAATAACAAAAGAGAAAGGATTCAGAGGTCGTGTCCCACCCCAGACAAAACTATAATTTTGAATAAATATCCAGGTTGTCTTCAGATGAGAGTTTTGTGAATTTTTTGGCCTTATGTCTACTACCCTAGGAATTCACAAAAAATCCCACCACTGACAGTAAAAGATGTGGTCAAAATAGTCTGTTAACACAATGCTGGAAATTTTAATTCAGTGACACATTAGCCACAATATGGAAATTTCTCATTATCATTTAAATGTCATGTCTCTGAGTTGCCTTTAACTATCACTAGTACTAATCAGCATTTTCCTTCAGTAGTCAACACCGGTAGCAAATGTATTGTGGTGGCACAGGCTCCCACACATTAAAACTTAGAAACACACAAACACACACACACACACACACACACACACACACACACACACACACACACACACACACACACACACACACACAAACAAAAAGACACATGTACCCTATTCCTGACCCTGCCTTGACAGAATGTCCCTGAAATCTCTTCTTATTTTTCCCTGCCCTCATAAATCCCAGATGAGTACAGTTGGTAAATAATGCCAGACATTAGAGTTTCTTAAATCTTAATGTGCAGTAACTGCATCACAATGCTAGACTTGTTGCTGTATTAACTTTTAAAGTGGCTCTGAGTCTTATTTAAAACATTATCCCTGGTGTTATCTAGCATTCCTCATGACTATGTCCTGAATCCTTCCTTTACCAACTCATCTCTCTCAACTCTCTCTCAACTGTCCTCCATTTTGCAGAGCGTTTCTAGTGTTAGGTCTTATACTTGCCCTGTCATTGTAAATCATGCACCACTGCAATCACTGACTAATGCCAGTCACTACAGTTTCATTCTACTTGTTATGTAAAAAATGTCCTGCTGCTCCAGCTCTTGAGTTAGGGAACAGGGTTGAGACACCTACTTAGCAAGTTGGTACCTATGTCAAAGGTGCAGGGTTTGAAACTTTTCTCTACTTTATTTTTATTTTTGTGGAAACACACAAACCCTTCTGTCAGGTAACAAATATTGTCACATTCACCCATCCTCCCACACACCTTTGTTACCTATCTCCTATCTAACACCCATACTCTGACCTACTAGGCAGACATGCTCACAAGCACACACACACACACACACACACACACACACACACACACACTCACTCACGTTACATCATTCATACCTCTACATACACTCAGATATGCAGCTACACACACAGATATACACACACACACCCACAAAAACATACATATATATGCATATATATATATATATATATATATATATATATATATATATATATATATATACACATATCTCTCTCTCTCTATATATATATATATATATATGTATATATATATATATGTGTGTGTGTGTGTGTGTGTGTGTGTGTGTGTGTGTGTGTGTGTGTGTATCATATATGCACACTTCAACAAAACCTGTCTGCTAAAACTTCCCAGCAATTACCTACATAATGGCTGAACACAATCTTTTATTTGTGTTCAATATCACTGACAGCCAATGTACAGCTCAGCGATTCTCTGAAGAAGCATATCGAAGGGAAAGGACATGACTAATTAGCATGGTCTGCTTCCCTTGGAAGCCTCATTAGTATTTAGCACATCTGTAAAGACTAGCAACCCAAGATGCTGCACATCTTTGTGGTAAAACATTGTGTCTCTGAATTGAAAATATTTACCATAAGTTAACCCAGTGTACACCTTGCTGCAACCTTTCTCAGTTTGGCCCCTTGCTTTTGGGAAAATGTATTATCTGATACCACATATGATTCAGCTGAAATTCATAATAGCTGACATACAGAAACCCAAGTATATTGGAGAGGGTTTTGATGTGCATGCAATTCCTGTGTCATCTTATATCTAAGAGGTCATGAATTCCAGCTATGGGCAACTTTCTCTTTTCTTCATATATACATTTTTTTCTTTTGTGAATATGTAGAAAGATTATTTTTTTCTAGTTAAATACGTTCATATAAACACAAATTTGGACTTTTAATAAAGAAATAGTCATGCAAGAAAATGATAAAACAATGGGAGTGCAGATGAAGCAGAAAATTCCCTATTCATGAGAAAGCTAGTAGAACATCTTAAAACAGCATACAGCAGTACATGTTCTCCTGACAAGGGCTAATTTCCATCATATCTCATTTGCATGTTACATACTCCCTTTAACCCATTTTGTAGAGTAAAAGCTGACTACTCTCCAAAGGGTAAATTGTTTCTCTGTAAATAAGTAAATATGTGTGTTACTGGTCAGTACAAAATGTTTACAATGCTGCTGTAGTACAATGTTATGAATATTGTACTGTATATCATCGAAAAGCAAGTGGATGTGCATATTATATAACAAGTACTTTATATACTTCAGATGTTTTCATTCTTCCTTTATCATTTGTGAAAATGAATGACTTTCATTTCCACTGTCTGTAACTCTGCATTCGAACCTTGAGTCATTACTGAAAAAGGTGCCCAGACCACTTCACGCACCTGGTTAACAAAGGAAAAATGAAAAATAAATAAAAATCACAGGTTGAAGCCCATAGATGAAGCAAGCTGTCTAGGCAATACCTGAGAAAACTCAAGAAAAAAAAATCTAATCTTAAAAAAAAAAAAAAATAAAATAATAAAAACAAAAAACAATGTAATGCTTTTTAAAGCCTATCAAATATCTTGCCTATGGACATGTAGGAATACTATTTGTAATATCTATGGATACAAATATTTAGGCCTTACAAACTTGACCCCTCACTTACATTTATAATTCACACTGATGACAGTATAAGTCAAGTCATATCACAAGTCAGACTGTGCTGCAAAATTGCACGTCTTCTATCCTGTATTAGCTAGGATGGCATTAGGTAATAATGTCCTAGTCCCCAACTCGAATACTTCTTACTCTTACCAATTCTACAGTCATCCTACAACACCCAAGTAAATCAAATTATTGAAAATAACATTTTCAGATGTGCTTTATCAACACTGGCTTCCGTTTAACATCAGGGCTTCATATCATTTCAGCTGTCTTCTCTTTAAAGTTCTAAAACTGGAATGTTATCCACCTCTAATATCCAAACTCTCTTTCAGGGAACAAGCATACCTGCTGAGATATAGCCAGTGCAATTGCATCTATGCATTAAGCAAAGTTTAAATGTATAAAAGAAGCCTTCTCTCTAACAGGACCTACAAATTGGAACCACTTACCTCTAACAACACTTCGAGAACTCAAAAAAATCCCAACGTTGGTAGTTTATCAATGAAAACAAACTGATACAGACAAGTGACTTGTAGCCCTGTTTTGCAAAACAGTAGGTTGGTGAATAGAGTGCATATATTTCATTACAAACTAACTCAGTTATACTGTACAGATTACTGCTTTCCAATTGTTTGTCTGTTATGTAAATGTGTAAAGCTCAATGATACTTCATATTGCAATGCTATAATATTATACTGCTAATGCAATGCTATAATATTATACTGCATACTGCAATGCTATAATATTATACTGCAATGCTATAATATTATACTGCTAATGCGATGCTATAATATTATACTGAATACTGCAATGCTATAATATTATACTGCATACTGCAATGCTATAATATTATACTGCAAATGCAATGCTATATTATACTGCATACTGCAATGCTATAATATTATACTGCAAATGCAATGCTATATTATACTGCATACTGCAATGCTATAATATTATACTGCAATCCTATAATATTATACTGCAATGCTATAATATTATACTGCAAATGCGATGCTATAATATTATACTGCATACTGCAATGCTATAATATTATACTGCAATCCTATAATATTATACTGCAATGCTATAATATTATACTGCAAATGCGATGCTATAATATTATACTGCATACTGCAATGCTATAATATTATACTGAATACTGCAATGCTATAATATTATACTGCATACTACAATGCTATAATATTATACTGTATACTGCAATGCTATAATATTATACTGCAAATGCGATGCTATAATATTATACTGCATACTGCAATGCTATATTATACTGCTAATGTAATGCTACAGTGTTATACTGCATACTGCAATGCTATAATATTATACTGCTAATGTAATGCTACAGTATTATACTGTATACTGCAATGCTATAATATTATACTGCATACAGGAATGCTATAATATTATACTGCATACTGCAATGCTATAATATTATACTGCTAATGTAATGTCATGATGTCATTTTGTGTCATGCTATTTCACTGCAATGCTCTGACAAAACTTTTACACCTATTTATACATTACAGCTTTCAGTAGTGTGATCTCTACAACTGAATTCTACTGTTAACTATTGTGTAAGCCCAGGTTGTGGCTGAAAACTGTTCGCAGACCAGTTGAAAGAAAGAAGGGATATGCTGGAGAAATGAGAAAAGTGAGAAAGCATAACTTTTGATGGCAAAGTTAGCCTCACTAGACCTGTAACATACTTCGAGGGGGAGGCAAGGTAGTATTCATAGTGACTGCAGAAATTTTGTAAGGATACTAGGGAATTTCCCCAACTTGTCTTGTTTATTGAAATGGATTAAGTCATCATCTGTGATAATGAACACTTGAAGTTAATCACAGCATCAGAGAAGGCAGACATAAGGGAGGTCTGACACTGATAAGCAAAGAGATGACAAGGTATTGGGAAGCTACATCTAATAGAGTCATGTCAGCACCTCTGAGGATTATCTGAAAATATTCCAGAAAAGGAGCTAAATAACAGAATGCCACAAAGAAATTCATTCTGTGTATTTACACATAGTGTAACTTATTAATAATAGGAGTAACCATGTGGGGAGGGAGAGCTGATGCATTCTGCTCATAATAAATTAAGGAATGCATTCTGCATGTCAGTTCAGCAAAAAGATCTATTAGCTTTGCCCAACAACAAGACATGTCACACAGAAGGATTCTTTGCATGAGTACTGGTTTTGTTACAGTTTTCTGCCTGTTAGAAAGTAGATCTAGAGATGTAAAGCCAAGGGGTGGCTCATTTTCCTTATGCACTTGAACTGGTATGGACGGCTAAGAGTTATATTATTCCAGCCCTAAAGAGCAGCTAAGGAAATTACATCTCCAATGTGCTATTGATTAGGCCATAAGAGGAGATGTCAGATGAGGAAGGACTGAAGAATGAACCAATGGAGTTAGCTTTCTAGTGACATATTGTGATTGCAATCTCTTCCATGGAGAACTCCCTGGCACAAAAAAGGTGAAAATGATGAATAAAGGTGTTGATGCAGAGATCAGTCAGTCAAAAACTTTGTCCCCTGCTATACCTTAGTAATGCATATTTTTGGACTTGGTCAGTTCTGAAGAAGTCCCTGGAAAATCTATGGGACAAAAGTGCTTAATTTGGTTAATCGAGAGTGATTCCAGGTTTGTATCCTTTTGCTTGTTGTTGTTCTGCATTTTACCTTTAGTGGTTTGTGTTCTTCAGTTGGTTGCATGTTAACTCTAACCCTGCCCATCAACCCAATGATATACCTTATCTTTGAAGTATATTTTCCACATTACATGAAGCACTCAGACACACACCACAGCCATCAAGACACACACACACACACACACACACACACACACACACACACTTACACACACACGTACACACACACACACACACACACACACACACACACACACACATCTAGCTCCTTTTCTAGCCTTTACTCTTAAATTTGCAAACACACAAACACTCCAAACCCTTAATGTTAAAACTTCCAAAATATGCAATGGTTTGACCATTAACATCTGAACAACTGCAAGCGCTGCATATATCCCCTTTCCTATCCTTAAAACCTACCCAGATTTATTGAAACTCACAGATATAATTCCACCATAAAACCTACAGTCAACTTCAAAAATCCATCTTCCTACACCACAAGTCACAAACACTGGACCAAACCAAATCTATATTTATGATACCACTTGTTGAAAGCAGGCACAGTGGTAACACTTCATTTGTCATATATATATATATATATATATATATATATATATATATATATATATATATATATATAGTACCTGAAATGATCCAAACAACATTTAATCGACAATAACATCACTGACAGCAAAATATCTAAAAGTAAAAATATCTAAACTGCAAAACATCTAAGCTGGCAAATTTGGAGTTATACTAAGAGAGGATATTTACCCTTCCCACTGATTTGTCACCTCTACATTGGTATATACAACTAGCAGGGGGTTTGGGGGTTGCACTAGAGCTTGCCCCTTGGCAGAAACATTGAGAAAATATGGTTCTACTTTGTCATATTTTTCAGTGTTTTTTATGTGGTTAGAGGTTGTCAAATTTCTATTTTTTTTTTACAGGAGGGCAAGCCCCTCTATACTCCCCACACCCCTTGCTAATTTTATAATCTGTATACTAAGTTGTACAGAAAAGACTGCTACAAGAATATGTTTCCTCACAGATCAAGTATGCACCCTAAGCATATTTACAATATTTTAAAAGGTCAGATGTTGAAAGCATCTAGATCGAACACCAGTGAACAAGACTTTACAGTTGCATTAGTTTTTAAGTAGAGTAATTAAATAATGATGTTAAGAACAGAAACAGGAAAGCCGTACTATCCAAAGTCAACAGGGAAAATAAGTGTATGTATGACTGTACATAACCAATGACATTGTGGTCGAATGACCCTAACTTATTCAAGTAATGTTGGTGTGGTGTGTGATGTTATTAAGAGAAACTCGAGAATTCTGACTTCTGATAAGAGCAAAGAACTTGAAAAGACAACTTTGTTACAATCCTCAGAAAAGGACACCAACAGTTTATCATAAAATAGGAACATACCCAAGCCATCAGTGTAAAGCATGTAAATACATTTCCAAAATAAATGATTTTATACATCTTGTAACCAGACAGACAATCAAACCACAGATCTTTACCGACTGTCATTCAACTAATTTGGCTTATACTGCAGTCTGTACAATGTGTGGATAGTTTCATGTCAGGAAGACTAACTGTATGCTAAAACAAATGATCCTACTACATGTTCGAGATATAAATCAGATGAATGAGCAAAACACGTTAGCCAAACATGTTTCTTCATACAGAGATCATTGTTTCAACTTTTTAGCTGTGCAACTGATTGAGAAAAATAAAAGATCTGGAGACATTCTTAATGCCACAGAGTTAGCCGAACTGTGCTGGATTATAAAATTGCAAGCTCACAGATTCCATGGTTTGAATGCACAGGTCCGTTTAAAACCAGTGCTGACACAACATAGAATTCACTGATTAATGGAAAGTAACAATTGGTTACAAAGTGTTTTAAAAGCAGCTTCTGTTATGTGTGTAAATTAGATTTGAAGAAGGGCCTTAGCCTGAAAGCTCTTATCTATATTTTATTTTATTCTAATAAAGCTTTTATCATTCAGCCATGTTGGTTGGTTTGCTTATGACTGATAATTATATTTACCAAATCCCAGGTTGCATAACAGTGGGAAAACAGCAGTAAACCTTTCATTGTATAACTTCAATTTTGTCAGTCGTTTGTGCTTAGTTATTTTGCAGTTTAGATCTTTTTACTTTTAGACACTTTGCTGTTGATCATTTTGCTCTTAAAAATGTTTTTAGATCATTTCAGGTACACCAATATATACACATATGTATTTATTTGTGTGTGTGTGTGTGTGTATATATACCCTACCTGCTCTTCTGACACAAAAGGTTGAGGCCCCGACTGCACCATAGAGCACACGGGTTCACTCAGTACAGCTGGAGGTAGAATAGAGTGAGTGAGTGTGCGTGTGTGTGCCTGTGTGTCTCTGTGTGTGTGTGCATGTGTGTGAGAGACCATTGTCAGTTCTCCCATCCTGAGGGAGTGAGGCAGTTCTGGTTCCCTGCTTGGGTGGTGCTTAACAGTGGCTGCAGACATTACATCCACAGAATCAAGACTTACAGAACATGCCCAGCTAAAGGTGTGCTGTCAGCTCTGCTAAGTCCTGTGATGATATGGCCACAAAGGCAAGCACGTTCATCCAGAGGTTGGGCATCATTGCAGAGCTCATGTGAGGGGAACTATGTCTGCTTGTCTAGTGCATGGCTTGCACCTTACCTTCTCTGTGACCCTCTTTCTCTCTATCTCACAAGAGCAAATTAGTGAGATCAGCAAAGTTAAAGAATCAACTTTGGGTCTCACCTTGGGGTGGGGATGGGCTCAGTCTTCCATGCTTAATATGGAATCTGGTGAGCTTGCAGAACCATTGGATCTGGGCTTGAAGGGTGGCTTGATGACCCCAATGTGGTAATTTATTGCCTTTCGCAGGAAGAAAATATGGGCCAATTAGGCTTAGGTAGTGGTGACACTGGGTTAGCTGACTGGACTTGGGGGTGCAAAAAATATGATTGCGCCATTTAATGTGCTTTGTAACTTGGAAGTTTAGGCATCTGACTGTGCTGGCTAATTCACTATTTGACAATTACTGTGGTGAACAAGGAGGAGACTTGCCCACAAAGAACCAGAAATTACTTCCTCAAGTAAGTAATCAACCAAAAGGTGAAAAGGAACTTGCCTAAAGATCCTGGAGTCATGGTGTACAACAGCAAATGTGTTTTGCAGATGTCACTGATGGGGATACATAACACTCAGAGATGGAATCTTGTTGTGAGAGGCCTGTAGCCTATGAATTTTCTTTCAAGTGTAACCTATTGCTGGAAGGGCTAAACAGAATGCACATATGGGATGGGGAATACTCTGTTTCTGTGTATTTTAAAAACCAAAGAGAGCTGCAGTTTTAAGTTTCCTTTTTGGAAGCATATACTAAAATGTGATGATTTTTTTTATCTGTGGTGCCATCTCCAATGATTTTTTTGGTCTATGTAATATATATATATATATATATATATATATATATATATATATATATATAAATAGAGAGAGAGAGAGATACAAATTTTATGGAGATGCACATAGGAGAAAAAAAATACATACTTTTGTTGACATTAAAGCAAGTGCAGTGTTTTAACATGCACACATTTTTGTTTATGTCTTGTCAATGTTATTTTCAGTTTGGTTCACTAACCGAGTGAACACACACTTATGCAGAAACTTACACCAGGGCTCTGTACAAGCACCTATATAGCTGCATAGGCTCAGCTATACCAGACAGGACCAAAACATCCTTCTTAAGGAGAAGAAAACCAGTCTGGTGGACTCCTGCCATAAGCAGACTTTATAATAAAAGAAAAAAACTGCTATCCTACAGTAGAAAGGAGTGGGTACCAAACTGGAAGCAAACCCTTCTTAACCTAAACAAGCAAATAAGGGCCCTTGTGAGATCTAAAGCTAACTGAGTCCAAACTGGCCTCCTGAACAAAAGACAATCATAAGGTCGTCTTTAGTTATGTCTGTAACTTTAAGAGCATGCAACAGCTCTGTACAGAACTCATGGTCAATGGCACTACACACAATAATTCCATTGACATAGCTAACCTACATGCAGACCGGTTCAGTGAAAACTTCACTCCTCTACCTCCCCCGTGACAGTCAAACAGGACCTCTTCAACACCTGTTCTGTACCTTTTATCTCCAAAGAGCAGATCTTAAATGCCCTCTCAAAGGCAAAAACTAGAGCCTCCATGGGACATGACAACATCCCAGGCTGCATCTTGCATAGCCTGAAGCAGGAACTTTAGGTACCATATTCAACCACAGCTTGAACACTGGATATTTACCTGCCGAATGGAGGATAGCTACATTCATTCCATTGCACAAAGGTGGCACAACCATCAACACAGGTAACTATCGACCCATTAGCCTTACTTGCCTGATCTATAAGGCCATGGAATGTATAATTATGGATCTCATTAACCAAGACATTGGTAATCTCCAAACACTTGACCCTACTCAGTATGGCTTTGTCAAAGGGAGATCATGCCTGTTAAACTTGCTGGACATTTTAGAGACAGTCACCAAGGCCCTGTATGCGTGAAAAGAGGTATACACTGCCTACCTTGACTTGGCCAAGGCTTTGGACACTGTTCCCCACTCGGGTATCATAGATAAGCTCTCCCAGCTAGGCATCAACCCATACATCATTAGATGGGTTGCCAACTGGCTCACTGACAGACCCCACACAGTCAAAATAGGGGATTCTACCTCATATAGCAGACCTGTAACTAGCAATGACCCCCAGGGTTTGGTCTTAGGACCTCCACTTTTTGGAATATACTTTTATGATGTGCAGGCAAAAAACAAAGGTCTATGGCTGACCAAACTGGTGGATGACTGAAAACTGGGGGTGGTCATTAACTCCCCAAATAATGTGAACATTCTTTAAAGAGGGTCTCACCCAAACAAATGACTGGTGCCAAAAACATGGCCTCAAACATAATGCCAATAAGTGTATCATTATCCCTTTTGGTGAGAATGGTGTTCCCGCAAAGTACCACATCAACAACAATGTCCTAATGATACAATTAGTAGTAAGGGATCTGGGCACCATGGTTGATAGTAATCTAACATTTGATCATCATGTAGCCTGAGTAGTGCATAGGGCATACTATATGGCCCATCTCATAAATAAGGGCATAGCATCCAGGAAAAAAGGGACCATAACCTCCCTGTACATTCCCTTATCAGGCCAATAATTGAGTATAATGCCCCCTTTGCCATGTACCTCACTAGGCACTTGTGGCAGCTGGAAGGACTGTAGAGGTTCCTGACTAAAAGAATCCAGGGTCTTGAATACCCATCCTATGTGGATAGGCTAAAGTCACTGTCACTTTACTCGGTCTGATATAGACTGCTGAGAGGAGACCTCTGTCTGGTGTTTAGAGCCATCTCCAACCCCGCCCTATTGGAAATGCTGCATATCAGCAAATCAAACACCACATGTGTAACATGCACGTCGGACCTAAACCTGGCCTGTGACATTAACAGAACCTGCTGGCAAAACATATTTCTGTCACAGAGACTGCCCCATCTGTGGAATAGACTCATCTTCATGTTAAGCAGAGTATCTCTCTGTCCTTGTTTAAACGTAAACTGGATGATTCGATGGGAAACAGAAAATGTGCCCCCGGAATCCCACCTGTGTCTCTGCTTGACAAGGGTGACAGGTGCTGACCTTGGAAATATGGGTACAACATTTTGGCTAGGCTTCCAAGGGTCTCATGGCCAGTAACCTAGCTAATTGCTATGATCCTATGAACTGATTTATTCAGACAGTAAAGGAAAAAATGATACAATTCTGGTTGCCTAAAACAATGTCAAAAAATAAGACTATGTTAAACCAAGGCAGAGAGGAGAAAATAGCAGCTTAAAATCTTTACTTTTCTGTAGGATGCGAGTTTGCAAACAGGAAAAATTAAGAAATTATGTATTACTCATAGTTTCTTGCATTTTGATCACTGGTGAAGTCTGCAGATAAATTTAATTTTTTATAATCACTATATTACTGCATTTAGTAATGGCTTATTTGTATGTTTTACAAAAATGGCAAGGGTAATGTAGAATAAAAGGAAAAAAATATATAGAATTAAACATTCCATGGGAAAAAATGATGCACACAGAGAAGCAGGCAGCCTATGTATCAGGCACAAGGGTCTAATCAGTTGGTCTCATGTTAGAATTACAACTTCAGCAAAATAATCAGAGACATAGTGGGAAAGACATGACTTTAGAAGAAAATACCACAACCGAAAGTCAACTCACTCATTCTGTGTTACTGATGTTGCTGTTTTTTTATTTTTCTTAAGCAACACATAGGGGCTAAGCAGTGCTTAATGTACTGCAGGTAGATAGCAACAGAATGCAAAGATTAAAAGCAGCTTCAAATAACTTCACATATTGCTTATGTTTAGGTTACTATGGAAACTAACAGATATTCTATTGATAAATGAATTTATTTGTTTTGCATGTGGTGGACTTCAGTGTTGATGAAGGAATCTTGCCTTTTGCTATCCTTATTTCAAAACAGGGTTGAAAAAAATATTTTACATTTTACATTTTTTTGGTGTATTCTACATGGCTTAAATCTTTTTCAGTTATATGTTTCATAATAATACAGTAAAGGAAGACAAGAATTACACTGTATGATCACAGCACAAGTATTGTGTTCAACAACTGAATCAATACTTTGGATGTTCAACATCACTACAATATGAAGTAACAGAAATGTAAGCCTTCCATCACAGAAGTGCCCCACCTGATATTCATCACCCAAAGGCAACTTCAATAAAATAAACTAACAACATTCTTATCATCTTAAATGACGAATCAGTGTACAAGAGGTTGTAAAATGCATCTAAACATAAACAGCAAAACACAATCGTTATTCCCACTCATACAGGAAGAAGTTACTATGCTGAAATTGATGATGTAAATCACTTCAGCTCTGTGCTTTGCTTCATTTTAAAGCTGAGGCTTACCAGAAGCAACAGAGCATGCAAACTATCTGTCAATTACTTCCACACTGTCTTGTTATTTAATGATGGGATGGCTGATTTGACAAGTCAAATCTGTGGAAAATGTCAAATGGTTTCATTATCCTGCCTAATTTTCTATTTAATTTATCATTTAGCAGAATAAACAGAATTATGCCCACTGAGCAGCATAGCCCAAACAAGGGAAACATTCCAGAAGAATTTGTGGAAATGCCCGGAAAACAAATTAAATGGGTATAACAGTAAGGTAGAATTACAGGGCAAGTTAAGGAATTTAGTTTATATATACACATATATGTACACACACAGACACACACACACACACACACACACACATACACACACACGCACACACACACACACTCTGGTATTTTTAAAACAAGACATATGTTTAAAATGAGGTTATTTTTACTGTGGATTACAACAAACAAAGCAATATCTCAAACCTCTATTATGCCCAGAGGTAGCTTGTAATACAATGTGGCACTTAAACAGAGCAACAGTTTGTGAAAAAACAAAAACTGACCTGCAAACTCCATTTCAGGATATTCATTCGGTATGCACGAGCAATTAACACAGCAAAGAAGTAACTGATATAGTTTGTTTATATTGATATCTGTCACTATGAGGCAATTGTGAAGAATATGAGATGTTTCAGAGGTGGGTCTAGAAATTCAGCAGACCCTATATTTTCTACCTAGTCAAATCCACCCTATCAACCATAACTTAATTCCTGAAACAACTTATATTTGTATAAAGCCAGTCCTTGTTAGGATAACAGCATCTTCCTGGTATAGCAGAAAGTGATTTCAGACTCTAGTATCCCTGAGAACTTCAAATAAAATTTCCAGAAGTTGAAAACCTGTTTTTTCCAGATAGGTACACTTCTGGGTGAATCCAAAACTCCCAGGCAAATGCCAGAGAGTTCTTAAGTAAACAAAACAGAAATATTTCAAAGAAACACAGAGAAACAGATGAATAATAAAATTGTTTTGTAATCTTAAGAACAGTTAAAGAAGATGACACAATGGGGCAGAGTAGTACTGAATATTACCTGTCTTCCTAGATGCATTTTGGAGTATAAAGTATTGACCTCCCCTTCAGCACAGCAAACACCTGTATGGGCTGAAACAGGAAATTATACATTTTAGCAGAGTTTGGCATACTCGTGAATATCTATCCTGGTCGGGGACTACAAAAGCCATCTCCACTGCCTCAGATATTTCAAGAAAGATGACTATTTGAACCTCAGTGGGGTCTGTGAGATTAAGGGATGAAGCAGAGATCCGTGTATTTTCATTTACCTCGCCATCATTCTTATTTCATTCTGGAAAAGCTCATGCCCTCTGTGAAGGTACTCTGGCAGTAGAGAATAAAGAAACAGTGGAAACTCTCCGCACAAATGAGAGATGCTTGGAAATGAATAGGTGACAAAAACAAAAATCTGACTAGGATAGAAGGGTAGAAATAGGAGCGTGATGTGACAGATAAGCAAGGTGCCTACCTGGCACTATGGATTGGAAGAACAAGAGGGAGAGAGAGAGAATATTAACTGTTATGGGATGTGCTAAATGTAAAAGGGGTTTAAATTTCATTAAACTGCATTAAAATGATGTTAGTAGAGATTTTATCTGTCTGGACTATTCAGTATGTAATCACCAAATTTATTTATATATTTATTTGTTATTAACATTTGTTGACCGGGAAAGTCCACTGGGTCAGAAACCCATTTTCAGCAGAGGCCCGGGGCGAAAAGCTCCACAATACATTACAGTAATAACAAGTTTGACATAGGTTTTAAAAGCATTACATGTTAAAAAAAAAGTAATTCAGAGAAAAGAACTATATGTCTATAATACTATTTACAGGATTTACAGAAGTCTAGACACAATTTGCAAGATTTACAGAAGTCTTCACAAGATGAAAGAGAAAAATCACATTTCAAGTAACAAATTTGCAGGACTTTATTCAACACTGGAGAAACATGGGGTTTGATACATTACTATCTATGCTAAGAATATAGTATACTGTATGGAGGTAATTATCCAATGGTTATTATGAAAGACTGGGTTTACATAGATAAGCCACCCAATGAATGGTAAATGTGCTTTTTTTTTAAATTTTTTTTTTAAGGTGGTTTGTTTCTGAGAGAGGTACAGGATGGATTATTTAGATAATGTGTTTTTATTTATTATTATTATTTATTTTTATTTCAACATTATTTTACCAGGATAAATCCAACTGGACATAAAGTGGAGTCCTGGGGAGAAAAGCTCCAAGGAAGTTAACAGAGTACATACATGGTTTAGATAACAATAAAAAACTGGTATACAAGGTAAGAGAAACAAAGAAGTACAAGAACAATTTTGTAAAACAATAAGATACTCAAACAATAAGATAGAGCTATTTTAAAGGTTTTTGGGTGGTCAATTTGGGTTATTTCAGATGGTTAGTTATTCCAACGTTTGGCTATGGAGTGGGAGAATAGGCTTTCACCGGCTCTTTTGTTAGGTTTTGTTACTGCGAGCAAGGGTTTATAGGAAGATCTTAATGTTCTAGTAGAGGTATATGTTTGTAGGATTGCTTTGTGAGCTGGGCATGCATTAGGTGTACTGATAAGTTTGTGGGCTAAGGTTAGTTGGGTATATTTTAGATGGTGGGAGAATTCTAGCCATTTTACTTCTGTGATTGAGGTAGTGATGAGAATGGTATGTTTTTTTGGAGGCAAATTTAGCTATTTTATTGTAGCAGGATTGTAGTTTATTACTAAGGGTTGAGTGAAGATTGGTAAAAATGGCACTACCATATAGGAGGGAAGGGATGAGTAGGGTATTAGCTAGTTTTATTTTGGTATATTTATCCATGAAGAGCTTATGGCGATATAGTTTGCCTAGTTTGAAATGGGTTTTCTTTATTACATTCAGGATGTGTGGTTCATAAGTGAGTTTGTTATTTATTATTATGCCTAGTAGTGTGACTGTGTTTACTAGTTCTATTTCTGTACCATCTTTAGCAAGGATTTTGAAGTCTGTGTCAGGTGATTTTGAAGAAAATAGTAAAAGTTTGGTCTTTTGGCGGTTTAGCATAAGTTGTGCATTAATTAGCCATGATTCGATAGAAGTAAAGGCCTGTTGTGTGATTGTGAGGAGATCTGAGAAATTTTTGGAGGTTGATATCAGAGTTGAATTGTCCGCATATTGGATGAGATTCTGGATTTGGGGGGCTTTGTGCAGGTCATTGATAAAAATATTAAACATTGTGTACCTAAAATGGATTCCTGTGGTACTCCTATATTGTTGGGTTGGTATTCAGATTGTACATCTAGCCATCTTACTGTTTTTTCCCTGTTCTGTAAGAAAGATGAAAACCAGTTTAGGGATCTTGGGGAGCAGCCTAGTTTTGATAGTTGACTTAATAGCTTAGTATGTGAGACTGTATCGAATGCCATAGATAGGTACAGTAGGATTACAGAGGTAGGCTGCCCTGTATCTAAGGCTTTGTTGTTGGTGTCAGTGAAGGAGAGAAGTGCAGTGATAGTGCTATGGCCTGGCTGGAAACCATGCTGGGTGGGGGACAGAAGAGCATTACAAGAGAGGTGGTTAAGTAGTTGTCGGTGAACACATTTTTCCATGATTTTTGATAAAGGAGGAGAGTATAGAGATAGGGCACTAGTTAGAAAGATCATGGGAGTTTCCTCCTTTATGTAGTGGGGCAAGGATATATTTTTTTTTCCATAGAATAGAGACATAGGATTCAGAGAGAGAGTTATTTATAAGGATTGAGACTGTGTAGGTTATTGCGGTAACAATTAGTTGCAGGTATTCTGGAGGAAGTTTATCTGCAGATAGTGTTACAAGGTTTGAGTTGTTTTAAGAGTTTCAGGATTAGGGAGGTGGATACAGGTTGGATAGTGAAAGAGTTGGCTGTTTGAGAATGAATATACTCTATAGGGGAGGGGGGGTGTTCAGTAGGTTGGGGACGGTGTAAGTCAGAGGTAGATGAGCAATCTTTGAGTAGTTTTTCAATGGTGGAAATTAAATGGGTATTAAAATCTTGAGAAATTTGTTGAGGTGTTTTTTTCTGTTGCTGAGGATGGGTTTTGGATTGTGCCATTTCAAAAACCAGGAATACCACATCCTGATACTGTGCTCTATCTAACTCTAATGTAACCACGCATTACACTACAATAAATTAGAAAAGCATGACTTCATTTTTCCAAGAAGCCATGTTAATAAGGGAATGATAGCACATTTTCTTGAAAGAAACCCACCAATGTTTCTTTTTTCCATTCCTATGTTATTCTGGAGACCTCTGAAATCATGCTCACTGGAACAAAGCTCTCAGAATCAGTTTTAATCTCCCATTCATACTGACCGACTCCCAGATGGACCATTGCAGCAATATTCCATTACCCTGGTAGAACTTGACCCATCAAGGACTAAGTAAACCCTTCAGGTAAAAGGCATCCCAATATCCACTTACATCACCCTGTCTATAATTCTAGTTAACTCTGACACATTATTAATTTCAACTTCACCATATCCTCATCCATCAGGTCAGTTAATAGAATCTTACTCATTTTATTCTTACCCTACTGTGCTGGCACCATCCCTTAACCTTTTTGTCAACAACTATGCAAATGAACAGGAACTGTTTTCTGAGGATTATCCAAGGCACTATTATTCCCCATCAGTGTTAAACAAAATAATCCCAAATGTGGCATTAGGTTTATTAGTGAGACACAGAAAGGAAAGAGTTTTGAGTATCATCAGGCAGAAGCCAAACCACCATGCCTCAGACATCCAGAGACCTATATATGGAAATACTTGAGATGTGATAGCTACTCATTTTTATTCCAAACTTGAAGGGTACATAGTAAAGATCACTTAATTTATTGTTCATCAAGTTATCTCTTAGACATTCTACCACTGTTCTCTGTTCTCATCTCTAAAGATGGCTGATCCTTAGTGATTTCAGTATCTGATTTGATGATGACTCAAACAATTTCACTATAAAGCTTTAAAGTATCACATTTTGGCTTCACTCAGGTACTTGCCATAGCTACAAATGTGAGAGAAAGCTCTCTAGTTTTGACATTACACTGACTGTAAATACTGCAGAACCTTCATCTGGAATCCTCTGCATTTCTCTATCTTCTACAGAGCTGAGCTATGAAAAATTATTTGTGAAATATGTTTAAAGGTGATTTGATAACCCCTGATGGCTCAGATCCTATGTAAGAATACCTCTGAGATTTTGCAACTCATTCTGGTGGCTTATAATAGATCCTAATAGGATTTAGCCCCTTCCACACACACACATACACACACACACACACACACACACACACACACACCTACTCAAGTAGAAGCTTAATTTAGATGTCTATAGCATACTGAGATTTCTACTGCAAAAATTTGTAAATCTATGTTTTTCTGGAAAGTTGATAGACTGGGAGGCTCAGCCTGCCTCATAGCCTAGAACACTTGTTCATTCCCTATGTGTGAGGAAGGAAATATGCATTTTCCAAGTAAGGTAGTAATCATCAAACGCACAGGTTGTGAACATTCAGAAAATTAATTGAATTCAAATTATAGAAATTTGATTTAGCTGACTCTTTTGTACATGAGCTATAACACCATATATATTATTGCAAATCCTATTGACTGAATATTTGACCAACCATACTCATTACATCATGCTTGGAGTCCTTAAACAAAGTTATTTTCCAAATCAAACAATCATGTCTTAATAAACAGTGAAGAAAAATTCTATCCCATTTCAGAAAGTTTAACGATATGGTGCTCCACACTCAGTTGTATTCGCATCTAATGATGCATGACCTTTTAGACCTTTTTAAATGTCATTTTACACTGAGACACAGTAATGAAGCTGTCCTAGTAAGGGATGCAATTGACCTCTTCATGACAGGGATTCAAAATCCATATTTCTTTGTTGTCCTTATAAATTTCATGGCAGCCTATGACACCATAAACCATGAATTCCTGATTCAGCGGCTTCACACTCACTGCTGTATTTCTTGCACTTTTCTGGGGTATTTCACCTCTCAGATATCTAGGTGCTTTCAGTTATATTTGGCTGTTGTTCACCCAGTAGTTATGCATTAACTTCTAGGGTGCCTTGCAACTGGATGTTGCCACTGAAAATAGTCATTCAAGGCAGATGTATCTAACACCATTGCACTACATGTAATATTTAGTGATACATCTCTGTTACTGAGGTGTTCTCTTTTATAATCATGAAGGCAATATTGATTTTGCTATCAAATGGATGAATAACCAACACAAACTGAACCCTTTGAAGACCACAGCATTGATTGTATATGCCACTATCCAGCTGTTACATCCTGTTTACCCTTCTCTCCTACAATGGTGAAAACTGGGTAGTGTTTGTGATAAGGCTCCAAAATCTGAACATAATTTTAATACACATTGCAGCACTTAAAGTCCAGGTGAAGGCAGTTTTAAAAAATGTGTCAAATTTTTGTCTAGGAATAATACTACAAATGTAACAATTCTAACTATCTCTGGACATGGCTACTTTTATGCGTACTACTGAATTATCCCATATCAGTTACTGTACCACTCTACATCCTGGGTTCTCAGATACTGACCTTGCCCACCTTAACAAGTTTAAGCAATACGATTATAGCTCACATCTCTTGATATAGATATAACACCCTTGTGCTGGAGTTTTCACACATTGTTTGTGGCACTTTTTAAGATGACACAATTTACATTTTGAATCTACTTTGATGTGAAACAGAAGTTTTAACTGCTGATATTGCAATTTTTCATCATAGTTCACATGTTCATTGGCTGCTAGGGGGTACTGTATGTGTTTAGAGATAGGCAGTAGATGATCGTTTGTTTAAATATCATAAAGTACTGAGAAAAGCACAACTCTCTGTGATTCTAGCATAGGATACCTAGTCATTTTTGATGGGCCCTCAATATAATCTTTATTGAACAATATAGCACATTCCACATTGACTAGATTTTATAACATTTTTGAAAGTTCTCATATTTAAAAAGAGATGATATGGTGTATTGTAAATACAGGTTTTATGTAAGTTATCAACTGATTTAACTTCTTTTTGACTCATTGTTCATTTTATAAAGAATGTTTAGCTGAGAAACACTTTAATAAAATAAAGTCAATGATGAAAATATAAAAAAGAATACCTCAGACCATTTTCCATTACGTGTCACACTCTCTATGCTGAAACAGTTAAACCAGACCTGCTTCCCATGCTCTTTCTGCTTTTGGTTATATTTATTTCCCTGTTTTGTCCCTCTTGACCACAGTATTTGCCTTCTTTTTGGCTTTCAGATATTGTATCCTTTATCCCCTCCTCATCTACCTTCCAACACATCCAGAGATATTGTTTCTCATATATGGCCCAACACATCCAGAGATATTGTTTCTCGTATATGGCCCAACACATCCAGAGATATTGCGTCTCATATATGGCCCAACACATCCAGAGATGTTGTGTCTCGTATACGGCCCAACACATCCAGAGCTATTGTTTCTCGTATATGGCCCAACACATCCAGAGATGTTGTGTCTCGTATACGGCTACAGCATCTGAAGAGTTTTGTCTTATATCCATCGCATCCTTCACTCTGTTCACTCACTAGCTTGAGATAAGTGCAGGCAGCATCTGTAAATTTAAACCTCCCATCATTAATGCCCTCTGCTTTCCTCTCTTCCACCTTGTTTAATTAAAAAAAAAAACAGCATTGTTATCTCAGGATGTGGGGTTATACTTAATGAAATAGATTTCATAGACTGAATTCTGACATTGGCACAGATGGTTTGGAAACTGAAGAGGAAGAACAAGCATCTGATAATGGGGTTCCTACACACTAAATTAACTGCAGGGACTAGAAAAATTAAAAAAAAAAAATGCAAAATTAATAACTATTAATGTCAATAGTTATGTGTTAAAAGATGCGGAAATCTAGACTGAATAAAATCTCTAATACTTCACATTTTTTATTGCATGATGTTAATTGTTGTTCTTAAAGTTTTAATATTCACAGATGGTTTTGTCGTATTTCCTGGAATGTTTTTTTTTTTTTTGGCTTTGGTACATATTCAAGTTTTTTTTTGTGTGAAATCACCCTTTAAGATATAAAGTTAGTCCCCAGGATTTTGTACAGGTATAGTAAGAGCTGCATGACTTGCAGTAAAAAGGCTCCATTCTCACAATGTGGTATTTTGTGATTCAGAGACATGTTAGCTGCAATGAGAAAAGACCTCATTACCAGCTAATTAGCATGTCTCTGAATTTCAGGTAATTACTGTAACATGCAGATCAGCACTGCTCTGTACTTTGTGATAATTAACCATGATATCAGCATCATGTAGACATTAAAGTGGTAGCCCTGGTGTTTAGTGGTTGTCCCACCCCCTGATCACTGTAGTGCTTTATGTGCCATTAGATAAAGTCTATTTATGTCATCCTTGGGGTCTAGAAGAAGCCACCCCACACATACACCCCCACAGTCATTGTACTGTAAATGTTATTAAGGCACACGTCTATTAATGCAATCCCTGATGTGGAGAGGTACCCCATCGCCATTGTACAGTAATCCTTGGTGGCTAGTGGTCACCCCACCCAGAGTTGCAAATTATGCTTATTAGTCTAGGGGTGTGTGGAGATATGAAAGCCACACCATCACACACTCATACACATTTCACACATACAAGCACAAAAACCCACACACACACATACACACAAGCGCACCTTCCTCAATCCATGAAGATCAATACTCTAGCTCAGAAAACAAATATAAATAACTAAGTAAATAAGCAACCCCCCCCCACACACACACACAAATGCACACATGCACTCATGTGGCGCACGAACACACACACACACACACACACGCACCTTCTTCAGTCCATGAAGATCAGTACTCTACCCCAGAAAACAAATATAAATAAGTAAATAAATAACACACACACACACACACACACACACACACACACACACACACACACACACACACACACACACACACTCACATTTGCAGTCCCTCACATACATGCCTAGAGCCTACCATACAACTAAAATTGCCAGTACCTCTTCTGCATTTGACCATGTTCACTACCGTGACGTGGGAGAGATAGCCATGCTGATCGAAACATGTGATCAATTGAATGAATCGCTTGACAAGTAGTTGCATTCTTAGAGGCAGTTCCAAGGGAGACAGCACATGACTAATTAGTGTACATCACTCACCTGGACTGCCTCATTTGCATGTGCACAGTCTTGGAGACAGCCCACATGGTTCGGCAAGTCTCCGTTCTGGAGCACTGCGTTTTGGATGTCTCGAAATTCTAAAAAGTTTACCTTGACATCTTCAGAAAGGTATACATGTGCTGGACTTTCATGAATCTCCCTAATATTTTGTACAGCCAGAAAGGTTACCGATAGCAGATTTTGAATTGTACCCTTGTTCTGTTAAGATGATTTATGTTTTTGTCCTCACAATCTCATAACTACATCAGGGTCTTTGTATTAAGCTATGGCATTTGCTGGATACTAGTTTTATTATTCTACAAGGGAGACTTTAATGCTAACTGCTTGCTGGACATTAAAAAAGGTAAAACCTTTTAAAAATATGAATGCTAGAATTGTAGTTTTTTTTTTTACACAAAGGGACAGTAAATGGACTTTGTTCATCAATGGAGCTGGAGTAACTGGGGAAGTTAAACATGCAGGAAACAGAAAGAGCATCTGAGAAAGTTGCTTAAAATGATGTTTCCTATAGCAATTCTGTTTTATTAACCTGACAGGAGCTTGAAGACCTTCCTACCTCTGTGTTATACTCCCTGAACATCACTGCTCCTATTTTATTTAAGGATTTAATTGCCTACATAAAAGAAAGATTTAAAAAAAGTTGTTGCTGCTTAGATATAAAGACCTTATGCAGTGCAGCGTAAGTATCAGAGTAACTTTAATAGAAATGACATTTTCCAGTCCAGTTCCTCAGAAGTCCTTCATTAACTGTATATACTAGTAACAAATATTCACATGGGAATGCACTACCTACAAAGTAAAACAAATGTTTTTAGAGAGAACAGATAACTGCCCTTTGACACCACCTTAATTTGTTTAATAATGATATCACTCCATCTCAGAGAAAGACCGAGTACTATATAAACAATAAAATTCTGTTTTTGTTACTCATGTGGTTGAGAATTTGTAACAGTTTACTACACACATTGCTAGAACAAGCTGTAATCTAATGAGATCGATTAATTACCTGTTTTGTTACTGGAGCTTTCTCCTATGCCTCCACTGAAAATGGACTACCACAACCCAGTTAAATAACCCGGTTCAAGAAAAGCAATAAATAAATATAATAAATATACACATTGCATATCTACTTGAGCCGACAAAATTTAAACAGACTTACAGCAGCTGAAGGAAGTCCTAGAAGCACTGTCTACTGAATACATCTCTACTAGATAATGTTCTAGATGCTCATAATCAACATATACTCTCATCAGCAATATCTAAATGTTGAAAAGGGAAAACATTCTTCATTTTTTTTGGCCAAATGAAGTTGATATAGGAAGATTACAACCTACAGTCAGTAATTCATCATGTCTCAATTGAGTCAACTATGTTTCTGCTGTATATACTTTATTTTAGGGTTACTGACCTTTTTCAAGTTTTAGGAAATATTATTCTTGTAAATCCCATCCCAGAACAGGAAAAGATTTATTAAAACTATTTGACCAAATAATGATGTCCTGTCCTCATGTGTCCCATAAATGTGTCTTCAAAAAGTCATGATTAATTATCTGTTTCCAATAACCTTAACTGAAGCTAAAACATAATATCATTTGCATCAAAAAGAAAGATTTCATAGATGATTAATTATTCAGTTATATTTTCACCTAGGCTTACCATAAAAGATGCTTCCTGTATTAGAAGGCACTAGCCATAATGAATATTAAATGGATATGCCACTTACAAACATGAAAGATGCACTGTATTCATAATTTGTGCCTGTCACATGCAAAATCAAATTCATAAATGGAGAGTAATGTTAGCTCTACTTTATGTTTGTTAAAACTATCTTAATGTCTTTAAATTTTGTGTTTTGTCCCTGCACCTCTTCTGCTGTAAAACTCTCTTTGTCCATAATTCATTGATTTTAGTCCGAGAGTCTATGTTTATATTCCAGAGCATAAAGATAAAGTGAATGCTTCTCTGATGTAGACTAAAAGACTTTAAGAGGCTTTTTCTTGCAAATCATGGTTTCAGCTATTATCAGGCCATAATTTAAATGCATTATGTCTTACTGCTATTTTTTCTTGAATTAGTGTACACATATCTGGCATTCTGAGAAATTTTATATGCTGGATTTACATAACATTTTCTTTTGAAATTATGCATAACTGAATGTAGAGCAAAATAAATAATGCCATTTGAAAAGTAAATGACATGAAGGTCATCTCTTTATTGGCACCTAGTTTATTTTAGACTCTGTTAGTAAATATGTGAATGCCAGTGTCACACAGCTGCTCTTGATTAGGTAGCACAGTAATTATTACTATAAATTATTCATTTGCGTAAAGCAGGAGATTACTGACAGCTAACAGTGAAACAGTAATGACTTACAGCTGTTGAGCAGCAGATAATGTGCCGGAATCATAAAATGCCATCGAGACACTGTGCTATCTTTATTTAAGAAAACCACCACTGCCTAGGTTCATTAAGGAACATCACATAGCTATCCTTAACTGTCAGCCATAAACTTAGTTACTGTATGCATAATTGTTCTTTGGCGATTGCTACTTTTCACCTTTGTTTTTTCAACTGCATACCCTTCAGTTTCCAAAACAAATCTTTAAAATGGAGTAAGTACAATGCCAGTAAGATGTGAAACTAAAACACAATACTTGCAATTAACTTCAGTATTTACTTCTCATTTCCTGCTCGTCATTTTTCATTTCAAGTTTAAAAAAATTATAGAATGTCATTGTGTCAAACAGACTTTGTGAGACAGATGTCAATTACATTGAGTAATTACAATTTTGTACCTCTGCTGTCATTTCCCATCTCTCATTATAGTCAGCACTGAGTAAGTCGCACATTTCTGATTCTGAAGAATATTAGGGCTAGCCGGTAGCTTGTTGGATAAATTATTTGTGCAGACCTGAAGCTGAGACCTGGAACTTTTGTGATCGATGATAATGCAGAACTGCTGCTGTCAAGAAAAAGGTATGGAATGCTATAAAAGCAGACTATATCTTGCAATGTTTGCATATCCTACATAAGCCAAAGCAATGGGTTATATCTGTAGGATATACAGAAAGCAAGGGGAAGGCCAAGTCAATTCAAGGAGCAGATTTGGCAAGTTATACACTTGAAGTGTCAAGGTACTACGCACCACATAAGAATATGTTTGCCCTAATTGGCAAATGTTTAGTAGCTGTGCACAAAGAAACTTTATTTTTCACATTATAATTTTCATATACTGGCTGAGCGGTGTTATATGACAAAAAATAGCACTTTAATTAGGACAAAGACTTTGGTATGAATGGCTTAGGTAGGACAGCTTTGGTATATTTCAGTGCTATTAAAATGATCTGTATCTATAGTGACATGACATGGATCTACCATGGAAAATGTTGTTAAGATGATTAAAGCACTACTGTTAGGATGGCAATGCTATCTCTCTCTCTCTTTGTAGCTAGAAAAGTTTTTCGGTCATACTATGCATGTTACAAGACAGAATGAATACAATGTATACCTTCAGTTCTGTCAAACATGAATGGCTTCACATGGAAAAATCACAACTCTAACCCTGACCCAAAGGCAGCACACAAAGCGTGGATATATATATATATATATATATATATATATATATATATATATATATATATATATATATATAGGGAATTTAGAGACAACTGCCTCTTGGAAAAACTACTAGAGAATCATCAGACAGCCTCAGTAGAAGATTCTATAGGAATGAAAAGTGTACTAATTGGTTATCTGAGAGAGTAGCTGATGCATGGAATAAACTACCAAACAGTGGTGGCTGGTGACTTCAAATTAAAGGGGGGCTGCAGGAGACAGCTGAATGGGTGGGGCAAATGGGAAGGGGTATGGCCAAGTAGAAAGGGGTGGAGCTATGGTCAAAACCACAACAACTGGAACTTTAATTAAATACACTGCCCTGGGTGCCAAACCATAATTACAAGAGTCCAATCAAGACAAAATGAAGAGTAGAAGAAAAAATATTTCAATGCATTGGCTACATGACAACTTACTTAATATCTAGATGGAAACACAAAGGTTGTGAGGCATGAAAAAGTAAATTACTTTTTAAATACATTATTGGAATGCCAGTCAAAATCAAGTATAAAAAAACAAGCATCCCTCAACTCAAGCCACTTCTCCTTGCACTGCAGTTCTAATTATAATTTATATTCAGCTTTATAAAATTACCAAGTAACATGCTGAAAGTAGCAATCTCTGTGATACCCCCACTTGTAAAAATGTTTCTTATCCAAAAAAGACCTGCTGCCTGACAGCTATCTATTTGTTTCATGGGGAAGACATGATCAAAGTAAAAAATGAACAGCAAACAAAAAACAAGCTCAAGATAAATTGCTTAAAGGAATACTGCACAAGTTATGGACTACACATGATAAATTGGCATTCTGTTTAGTTTACGGGTAAAGCCTGCAAAGATGACTGCAAGTCTCCAACATATGTAATGAGCTTCTGAAAATACTGTAATCCTGTCCTTTATTACAAATACTGTCATATGCATTTCAATACCTAAGCCTTATACGTTATTTAATTATGTAAATATTCTCTGCATGGCAACAACGAAAAGGCTTTCAATGTTGGTAATTCTTTAACAGTATGCTTATTAAAGCTTACTTGCATCTTACAATCTCCGACAAGCTTACCTGATGGTCATTAAAGCATTGCTACTTAAACAGAGAGCAACAGGGCACTGTGACAGCAAACATTTTCTGAATAATAAGAAGCATAAATCAACAGTATAAAAATATGCAGAAAACCAGAACATTCTGCAAAATCAAGGATAGATGAAAAGCCACTATTGTACTTGAGGTCTACCTTGGATGGCGGAATACTCTGCACACTTAACTGCATAACTACCCCTTGCCTTGCTTGGACACATCCAGAGCCACTAAAATGGGGAGTGGGGAGTGGGGTGCAACAAGTATTTCACAATTTGAAATGTCTCTGGCTGATGGTGATGGCTCTGACACTCATTCCTCTCAACCTCAGAGCAAGAAATCTGGACAAAGCCATATACAGAAATGGGATACAGGCCCAAAAATAAGGAAAATTTTTAAATATTGCTACTTAGAAAGATAATAGAATAGTAGTAGGTCTTGCATTAGTATGAATTTTCTGAAGGGTATGAAATCTGAAACTCAAATGTCTGCCATTATTTTCTAACTTCAACCTTTAATGATTTGCCACTAATTTACCAGACAAACACAATTTTATGAAAAACTGACCAAAAATGTGATGCAAAAATATAAAATTGCCACACAATACAGCTGGGAACCTGTCAAAGAAGGGACACCTTTTTAATATTAATACTGTTAACTTGAGCAGCTGACAAAATAAGAGCATCTACATGCATTTCTGAAATAAAAGCGAACTATAACTCCGATCATTACAGTTATTTATAATTGTAAACCCTCCATACTTTCTTCTAAAATTGCCATTTTGAGGAGGGATCATTAGGGGGAGAGCAACATGTTGAGCTATAATTGGGGATGGTTGAGAGGTTTGGATATTCCTAATTCTATAAAGTGATTTATTTGCACATACCTCTCAACTTCTTAATGCAGGAAATCTGGACAAGGCCTAATATATTGGGGGAACATACAAATAATACTAAAAATTGCTCTTGTATAAACTTAAAACAGTTGATAGAATAACAGGTCTTGCTTTAGCATGCATTTTTCTGAAGGTTATGACATCTGAATCTCAATGTCTGTCATTATTTAGTTACTTCATTCCTAAATGATTTGCCAGAAAACCACAAATTTTATGAGAAACAAACCAAAAATAAGAAGCAAAAATCTATTCATTCTGCAAAAATCTGGACAGTAGAGAGGTATAGTTCAGCTGGGGCTGTCTGAGTTTGCTGCTGTTCCCCCCTCACAAACTCATGGTCGAATGGAGCCTCCCCCCTGCAGCCATTCCAATGTCCAATTCCTTGGTTACTTCACCCCATTTGCCATAAACACTGTAATGTGCATACTGCTTTACTTCTGCGATGATTTGGATTTCATTTGAAAGTTTTATTTTGCATTTTACAGCACAAACACTAACAGATATCTGCTAAACAAAGCAATGCAGTCTCACAATGAAAATAGACTTAGCATTAAAACTTCTCTACCCTTGAAACTCACATTCATTGAAACAGCATTGAAACCCACATTCAAAGGAAATACATTTTGCTAGTGGCAGATAAAATTTAACTTTGGGCTGTTTTCAAATCATTGGCCCCTTAAACACGTAGCATACACATGCTCTTTGATACACCTTCCTGATTGTATTAAATTATGTTCTTTGTACAATACAGTGCAGTTGTTAGATGGCATTTTAAATTTATTGTTTTGAACATTTTTCCAGTAAACAATGAAACAAAATGCATGCACCAATAATGACAAAACTGCCCAATTCAGAACATTTCCATCATAAAAGTCTACTCAAACTTCTACAGTCCACCACTATCAGTAAATATGCACAATCTCTGAAGAAGTAAAACCCATCTAAATAATTTCACATTAAAGAAATCTGTAACTAATGAAGAGGTTGCTGCTAGCAAGCAACTTTATATGTCATTGTTTCATCTACAAATAAAGTGCCTGTTGCCCTTGAGGAATAAATTGCCTATGTTGCATTAAAAAAATGATAAGCTAATAATATCTCAGTAGGGAATGGATGGCAAACTGATAACAGGTTCATAGTTGCCAGGTATCTTCGCCATAAAGGATTGTAACATCCACCCCCTTTACAAGGCAGTACAGTATCAGCAATGCATCTACCTACTGTGGGAGTAGAACCCATACCATTCTGCATCAAAAGCAAGTACACTACCTGTCGTGCTATTAACAATGCAAATAGACTCAGCATAAGCAGCACTAAACTTTTGTTCCCCTGCAGCTCTCAGCTCCTTGTAAAATTTACTTGACACTCAGCTGTATCTCTGAACTTTGCAGCACAAGAAATCTGGAAAAAGCCAAAATGTATTGGGGGGGGGGGTACAAAAACCAGGGACACATTTTAAACATTGCTTGTATAATGTTGGAAAGTTGCTAGAACAAAATGTTGTGTTACCACCATACATTCACTGCCAAGTCTTGAACCCAGGGGACCCTGTGCAAAACAGTTAGAGCAACATACCACTATGCCAAATCAGCTGTTTTGTGAAAGAGAGGAAGACTGAAACTTAAATGGCTACCATCAGTTCTCACTATAGCTCTCAACCTCATAGCAAAAAACACGTGGACAAAGCCAGTAATAGGGGAATACAGCCCCCCTAACATATTCAGTTCTCACCATAGCTCTCAACCTTAGCACAAAAAACCTGGATGAAGCCAATAATGGGGGAATACAATCCTAAAAATAGGGGAAAATTTCAAATATCCATGTTATAAACTTAGAAAATTGCTGGAATAAAAGGTTGTGTTACCATGTACTTTCAAGGGCGGCCACGGTGGTGCAGTGGTTAGCATTGCCGCCTCACAGCAAGAGGTTCTCCGGTTCGATCCTCGGCTGGGGTGCCTTCTGTGCGGAGTCTGCATGTCCTCCCTGTGGTCGCGTGGGTTTCCGCCGGGTGCTCCGGTTTCCTCCCACATCCCAAAGACATGCTGCAGGTGGATTGGACACTCTAAATTGGCCCTAGGTGTGCGTGTGAGTGTGCCTTCTGTGGAAGGTTGGGCGCCGGGCTGGCAACTCGACACTGTAAAACTCCACTGCCATTCAATGTGCAGACAAGGTGATCCGCTGTGGCGACCCCTAACCGGGAAAAAGCCGAAAGAAGAAGAAGAAGAAGTTACCATGTACTTTCTGAAGACTATGAAGTCTGAAATTCAAATACCTGTTATTTTTATTTAACATTTGTTAACCAGGAAAGTCTGACTTGGAACAAAAGCCAAACTTCAGCAGAGCAGGGACAAACACTCCAGACACATCTTTGTAAGATGGGAGGACATGCAGACTCCACACAGAAGGCACCACAGCCAAGAATCAAACCAGAGAACCTGTAGCTGTTGGGCAACAATGCTACCAGTTTACCACTGCACTACTGACTTTGCAACTTAAAACAAAAATACAGAAACTACAGATTTTATGAGGAATAGAACAAATATCTGCAAACTTTTTACAAATGATGGTGGGTAGGGAATTCAGGCCCTTACCACCTATACCCAAGGTACAGGGTTCAAGCCTGAGTATTCTCTACCCACCATGTTTTCTCTAGCCACCAGTATATAGCAAATGGGGCATTTAGCTTACACACACACACACACACACACACACACACACACAGGTTTCCTTCTACATAGCCCACCCGCATTCCTGAATCAACCTTACCTGACTTGCAGCCCTGGATTCACACACCTTAATCCGGTTGCATCAGCAGAATCAATGTCTGGTTTCCTTAGCCCGCCCACACAAACTAAAAACTGGTTTCTGGGTAGGCTGGGGTTGCCTGGCTCCGAGAGTGCCTGCAGGTGATGCAGTTCGGTGTCCTAACATTCTGTGCAGCCGTCACCGCACAGATCTCTGGGCTGCAGGGCAGAAATGCCTTTCTCCCCTATCCAGACTGCCTAACACAGCAGTCTAGAGTTCTGTGAGTACCAGGAACTCCAAGCACACATGCATGGAGTTCCGGGACTCGCAATTTCTTTCCTTCTACAGGTGGGGGGGGGGCTGTAGTCCTATAGCACGAGCCGCCCCCTGCTACCAAATTACATTGAAGCAAGCACTAGTTCAGATATTTTTTAAGAACAACCCAGACATTTACTGTTGGAATAAATGTCTTGGTATATTGGCTAGCTAGATGGGCATTAATGCCTGTGCCCAAACTATTTGTATGTATGTATATATGTACGCATGTTGGTATATAAAGTTGATATATCACAGGTCAAAAAGTCTGATATGTTCTTGCTGAAAAGGAAAAGAGATGAAACCTGAGGCCTACCTCTAGATCAGAGCTATACCGGTAATTTCATTTTGCAATGTCATTCATTATGATAGACTTAAGCCTTCTGTATGGGCTGTCTAAGCTCTATATTATTTCTTGTTAAAATAAGGAAAAAGTACAGACCTGATATATGACAGGAGATAGCAGGAATGTGCAACCATTGTATCCACAACACAGAAATGTAGCCTCGTAAAACATTCTGACAGCTTTATTCCCAAAACTAGTACTAAGGTTGCAGCACCTTGGAGGGAAGAGTATTTTTACCCTCCAGCAAACATAATTAAATAATTTCAAATTCGACTTTATGTGCATTCTCACATACATGGTTCTCAAACTTCTGTCCTGCTCCCTAAATGCATGTACAATCACATGACATATAATGATTTTTCCTTTTAAATAAGTTAGGATTTATTAATTCAGATATGCTTACCAATACAACATTCAGAAACAAATGCCAAATAATAAAAAAAAATCTCATCTGGAAAATTACATACAATAGCTTGCCAACAAACACATAACAAAATTATCTTTCCATAATCCATGTTTACATGTGATTTGGGCTACACATTAGTAAATCAAACTATAGGAGGGTCACTCAGTCCAGGAATCTTAACCTAGCCTCTGATATGCACAGGTCATGCTATATATATATACATATATATATATATATATATATATATATATATATATATATATATATATATATATATACACATCTAACAGAGACTGCCACTTCACTGGAACAAGCTTCCAAGTCACATGAAACAGAGCCCCTCCCTGACCATCTTCAAAAGCAACTTAGATTAATAGATGGGTGACCACAAATTCACTCTGGGGGTGGCACCCATGTCCCTCCTGGACAGAGGAAGTTGGAATTAATTACCATAGACCCTTACCTCTGTGAACCTTACTCACTTAACCACCGACAATTAGGGTAAGTCAGAATAAATTTGGCTAGGCCTGTAAGGCTCTGGGACCATTAGCCTATTAACCTTCTATGAACCTATGATTCTGAAACAGTCCTCTATAAATCACTGGCTACATAAATAGTAAATGGAACTTAAAGTGCATGGAAGTTTACTGTGACATTACTCATTCGTGGCATAAAATTCAAGTGAAAGTCATTTATCTTTGAAGTTTTATTATTTTTTTTTATTTACTTTTACTTTATTTTTCTTTTTTTATATTCAGTAAATAAAACTTAATTAAATTACATTAAAAACATACATATTATAATGTAGCATTTTTTCCTTTCATTTCAAAAGAAGACTAGCAGGTGTCCATTTGTATCTTCCTGAGTATTTTTTTTAAATATAGATAATTTGCTCCCCAAAACTGTGGGATGAGCAGCTGCTGTGAAACGTTACTGCCTGCTTACAGCCTTACTATACAAGTGGAATGCTATTACAGATTTTAGGTAACTGACGTCTGGAGTCTGAGAAACTGTTTCAGTCTGAGACTGAGCCTTGAGAATACGGGCGAAGTGGGGGAAACACAGTGACTACATACTTTCAAGGTGATAGAAACTATAAGTCAAAATCTTGAAGGGATTTTTAACTCCTTATTTTTTCTTAGGTACATACAGCTTCTCACTGGAGTCTATAGTCTATGTGCAGCTTTGCTGTGTTTTTTTGTCTTACTACACATATTTTCTATTACGTGCTCTTCAGAATAGTAATTCCTCATTATAAATAATGAAAAGACAACATTGCTTAATCCTTAAACTTTATCTTGTTCATTGTACCCCTTAGTAAACATCTATTACAAGGAAAATGCCCACACGATCTAGGTAAAGTCATTGTTTCTGCAGGAGACTGACAAATGTATATGCATGCATCATAGACAGTGTGTCAGAAGTTTCTAGACATTACTTGATTGCCTTGATTTGAAGGCAGGAGGGAATAATT
Organism: Protopterus annectens; assembly: GCF_019279795.1. Lineage (NCBI taxonomy): Eukaryota > Metazoa > Chordata > Ceratodontiformes > Protopteridae > Protopterus > Protopterus annectens. The sequence goes on along the minus strand of NC_056733.1, from coordinate 149,210,370 downwards.
AACTTGTTGACATTAAGCCATATGACTACCTTATGTTGCTTTTTTTTTCCTTCTCACTGTTAATATCTGCCAGATTTTCAGTCTTCAGTTTGCTATACTACCTGTATATAAAACTAAGTATCGTAATTGGACTCATTGTATACAATGTCACTACCTACTACTACTGTAAGAACTGTCTCCTAGAAGCATTGTTATACAAGATTATTGGTCTTGTCTCCACATTGACCAATTTATTCTGTTCTAGTCTTTTTACCGTTATGAATGTCTTTACTATTTTTTTTTATTGTATTATACAATTTTCTTTCTACTAACAAAATAGTTTACTAACAATGGAGCTTTTCTCCCCAGGCCTCCACTGAAAAAGGGTCTTATGCCCAGTCGGACTCTCCTGGTAAACAAATGTAAAATAAATAAAAATAAAAAATTGTTGTGTTTACTCTATAAGTGAATTTGACATTCCTATTCACCTTGCTCTTCTTTCCTTCATTTGCATGATCTCTTGAATGCTCTCATGCATTTTCTCTACATTACTTATTCTGGTAATCCATTTCCTAGACACAGAGCCTGACACATGAAGAAGTACATTTGCAGAGCCAGGGACTAATCTGTCTTCACTAATTGTTCATCCACCTTCTCACCTTTACCTGCATATTTCCTGTTTAGATTGACTTCTTCCCCAACTCCAATATGATTTCCTATACACGTACATATCTATATCTAGATTCACTTTATAATTTTGAAATACAAAAATACCAAATTTTAGTATCTCGAGACTAAAAAGACGAAAATTCAAAAAACCGACAACCCACAACCTCGTAGTTCAAAATCGCAATCATACACATAAACGCACAACCATACAAACAAGCACAAATACACTTACCGAACTACACTACAACAAACAAAACAACACACGCAAACAAAACATAACAAACAAACACACCTACCCTACTTATAAGTAGGGGGGCAAGACCCCCACACTCCCGCTACTTATATATACTAACTCTGAGGTCGCACTAAACTCACACACACACACACACACACACACACACACACACACACACACACACTAAAATCCCTACCCAATACCCTTACAAAAATAACACTTACCTGAATCCACAGCTAAATTTACAAACCACACCGCACATCACGAATGCGCCAACACAACCGCAGATTCTACATTTCTGCATTTGATATTATGCAGTTTTGCGTAATTGCACCTTCGGCTTTATAGTCCCAAGATACTAAAATTCAGTATCTATATCTATATATTTGTATATTATAATTTTTAGTATAGAGTGCAGGGTTACAACAAAGGAGGGAATTCCTGATATCATGTGAGACATGGTCCGCAGTTGAAGCAGAACCTAGAACAACTGTAATTGTTACTGGACTTACAGGTATATAATGAGTTGAAGGGATCTACAGTAGAACTGGGATACAAAGGTATAACTGGATAACTTAAGGTAATGAATGTTTCACCTTTGACCTTGACTGATAAGAAAACTTGGGTCTATATTAAATCAGTGAATGCTTAAAAAAGTGAATGCTGATTTGTCGACCCCATGTAAGTGAAAGCTTACAATCCCGAACACTTAGAACAGCAATTTTTTTACCAGGGAAAAAAATCGCTGTTCCGAAAAAGAAAAAATTAAAAAAACTTTGAAACATTACATAAAGTGGGGGACTTCTTCCCTCACATCCACTACTGTGGGGGGCTGTGCCCCCCACACCCCCCCTACTTAAATATATCAACTATGAGATTGCACTACAATGACGAAAACAGCAAAATAACGAAGATGTCCAAGCGATTTCTTTCCCAGGGAAAGAATTCGCTTATATGCCATTTCAGCATTTTCCCATTTCGTGCTTTCAAGTTCGATCAAGATGCATTTGAAGAAATGTGTCTTCGATCATATAATAGGGACCAGAGAACTTAGTTGCTAAAGAGGATTTTTCTTTCATTCCCAGCAGAACTAATTTTCTGAGAATTTTATGGCCCTGAAAATTGCTTTCTAAACAAATAAATATGGATGTAAAATGTGTATTTTTTCTATTATTAGTGTTGAGAGAAGTAGTATTATGAAACAAAGTGGGCACAATCTATCTCTATTGACTAATATAGAAACTTTTGGAAATGTTTGTAAGGACAAGATACAGAGGATTATGATCAGGCCGCCAATTGTTACAAACTTATTGTGTTCGATATATGAATGCCAAGAAATTCACCTCAGGATCGAAGCTCAAGAGGTGAATTTTGGCATCCATGTTGAGAACACATAATACAGGGTTATGACTGGTGAGACAATCATAATTCTTTGAAGTACATGGAGCTTTATCAGTTCGCTGTGCTACTAGTTATATGGAAAAAAAATATTGTGAGGTGCGTTGGTGGCTTTCAAAGCCATAAAACACAATGTTTGCTGTCAGAAAAGCAGTATGATGCTATCTATCACATTTATACTTACCTTTCATGCCTCAACTGCCCAGATTTTTGCAGATCATCCAGATTATTGCTTTATTTTTGGTTTGTTTGTCATAAAATCTGTGGTTTTCAGACAAACCACTGAGTACTGAAGTCACTAAATAATGACATATGTCAGAGTTTGAGTTTGATTCCTTCAGAAAATACATGCTAATACAACTACTGCTATTCTACCAACTTACTAAGTTCACTAGTGGAATTTAGGGACATTACTCATACAGACAGCAGGCAGAAACAAATGTTTTTTTTTTTCTGCCACTGTCATTTGCTAGTCAATACAGACAGATTTTACTGCTGAGCATGAGACCTGACCTTAACAACATTAGCAGGGGGTACTTAACATTTGTTAAGGTCAGTTCTTTCGCCATTCTGTTGCTTAACTGGTTTGTCTTTTCTGAATATCAGAGCATAATCAACATACTCCATACACTACATGATAATTACAACCAGTTAAAAGATTTTATAATTTAACAGAACAAGAATTGACTACATTGAACTTCCTTGGGGATGATAAAAAAGAATGTTTTATGTAAGGTGATGGGGAGGGAAACCTATGGTAACCACGGAATGAGAACACTATGAAAATTATATGTTAAAAATGTTATCTGAAGATGATATGGCTTTTACTGAATCCATGAGATATGAAGTCTTGAAAGCTTATAATCATATAAAAGCAATTTAAAACGCATTATTTAAGAAAGGCATTTTAAATGAGGATATTTATTAATTTCATACTGTTTTGAATTCTGTCTTGCCCATAATGTTTGTTATATCAAAGGTTCAAGTGGATCATGAGGCCAGGGGTTCAAAAATGAGCTCTTAACTATGGTATATGAGGGAAAGCTACATTCACTTTTAACCAGGATACCCTCCTTTATAAAGGATTTATTTTATAAATAAGTTATGTTTCTTGTCAGAAGGACAGGTGTACAGTGACTTTTGATATTAAATCATTACACAATGTTATATCCAAGAAAGAAGGCATTTCTAGGATAACAATTTTAATCTTGGATAATAGATGGTTGTTACTGTTTTTTTTAGACATTACTGATGGCCTGATTTTGTTCATTTTGCAAAATAATTTTTGCTTCAAGAAAATATTTTTACATAAGTGGCAGGGGGTGGCTATGAGGGCTGTGATGGCCTTATTTTTTGTCAACTTGTTAATGTCAGACTTTGTGTCTAAGTATGTTTATCAGTAAAGTTATAATCAGTAAAGTGTGATTTGTTTGGAGCTTATTAATGATGTATTTATTCTATGGATGAGAGAAGACAAATTGATGAAAAATACATTCAGAATGTGTAAACATTACCACATATTTGAGGTTTAAAGTAAATGATTTATTTACTATTTGATAACTGAGAATGTGGGCTGGTTCAAAGACTCTTTACGGCCATGATACAAGCTAAGAGACAAATGAGAAACATTCTACGCACTGAATCACTTATCTAGTAGTGAAGATGAACTGATACAGATTGGTAAAATATAACAAATATACACAAAACAGCTGAAATTGTACAGCTTATAAAAAAACAGATATACATGATTGATAGAAATACATGGTGGCTTTCATAGCACACCTATCGTGCTATTTGCATTCTGCATATTTTTATAAAAATATGTGCACATTTACATATTTTTATGTGATTATGAGGTATGTATGTTTGCAATTTTGCTGTTGATTAGGTAGATTGAGTCTTGACAGAGAATGACCTTAAGGATTATTGGATGAGGTAATTGTTGCTAGTAATCAAAGATGTGGCAGAGGTGATGCCAACAGAGAGTTTGGAGGTGTGCTGACTTTTGAGGTAATCCTAGCATGCTGTGTATCTTAACTAGCACTCCTAAAACACTTCTTGCATTCTGGTTCATTATGTAGGTGCACAGAAAGTGCTTATTTGAACCCTATGAGTGCTGTCTCAGCTTTTACTTCTATTTGAAGTTTATTCCAAAGAGCAGGACCCTGCCTGAAAAAGGCTTGTTCCCTGATGACTGCTAATCGGAATATATTAAAAGGAATTTATATTATTTCCAAATGTATTAATGAGGTGCCACATTGTCATTAGAAAAAATGTTAGAGGTTGGCAGAGAGTTTAGAGACGTTAAATCTGGAAGTTCTATCAATAAGGTTAATGGAATTTATGTTGTGGAACTTATTATTGCACATCATACTGATCATATTTATTGGTTGTCCAGGCTTTTATTGTATACACTGGCTAAGAAAGTATAACAGAGAAATCAACCACCTCGTCTACAGTCAGGGAGAAGGCAAAATTAATTGAGAACAAATGCCCAGAATAAAAAAAAAACACTATTTAAATACTGACATCACTCAAAGTTACTAGGCTAAAATGATGTGTAATACTCAACATTTTCTGATGGACAAGATTGTAACTTTAAAGTTCAGAATTATGTAATAATATTAACCCACACTGTTTGTCACACAATGAATTTCATGAGTGACATAACAAACATTTAAGGTAGAATTATGAACTATCAAAAAGTATGCTGTTTGATTTTTTATTTTTTATTTTGGAATGCTGTTGCTGCTAATGTGTATACACATACATATTTAAAAGCAGGGTTAGGTTTAACATAGGGGTCATGATACTGAGACTATATGTTGGGGTACAGATGTTTGCTTGAAGATGCCTATGAAATATTTCATCTAGCATAATACACTGTTAAAACTGAAGGTGTGTTGCTTTTTACTAGCTTTTATTACACAAAAATCATTTTAAAATACCAAATGATATACCACTCTAGTGAAGTAAGCAATACTGCACACATCCATAAATCTTATATTTATCTTGAAAATGTGAATGCTACTGAATATCCATGTGAAGCTTACTGCCCCTTGTAAAATCAATGTCTCACTGCTATAGAGACATCAAGCACAAATGATAAAGCACTTTCCTACATCTCTATACATTGACACTTGTGTAGGCTTCATGCTAGGCCTACACGATCGCAGAGCATTAGTGCAATGAGCAGCTGTGCTCATTGAATCTGCATGCTGCTCCTCATACATACACGATTCCAAATATTGTTTTGTGGCCAGCATCAGTGCTGCCAGTCGTGAAATGGTGCAGAGAGTGCAAACTCACAGTGTAAACAAAAATACTAGCCTGTAGACAAATGTACTACATCAGCATGCATAGAGAGGTTATATAAAGTAAAGGCAAGTGAGTTTTAAGCATGTTGATGCAGGGGATGTGAACTGGGGATAATTTACAGAGAATACATTATGAACAGTGCAGGGTTAATTACAGCAATATGGTAAATGGAAAAATGTACTCAGTTAATGTCTTCAAATATGATGATGCCAGAGAGAAACATTTTAGAATAGGAAGACATCCATATCAGTGCTAATAATAAATAAATAAACTTGTTTTCAAGTGTTTACTCATGTACATAACTTAAAAATGGACAAGCTAACAATGGATGTAAGAAGGACACAATGCAACCTTGTAAAAAAGCAAAGTGAGTGTGATATTAATGTTGATAACATGCTGAGCTGAGATAATAGTTAGCAAGGACTGTGGATAAATAAGGGACATTGGCATACCGTGCAGTTATTGGATATGAAATGTATATACATGGAATATATGTGTGATAACTGAATGTAGTGTTGTATCCTTCACTGCATCCTGTATAAGCAAGGCTTGAGTTATATAGTAGCTGTATCATGCACAGCCAAAACGGACATGTTTTAACATTTGTCATTGGACAACCATAGATAGGGTGATATATTTCTTTGAGACATGTCCTAGATAAGAATATATTTTATATACATGTGCAACATAAACACTAATTTAATAGAAATCAAAATGCACAAGTAACAAATGACAACACATATCTGATGACATTGCAGTAGTTAAAGGTTTCCTTTTGTAAACAGAGCGCATATAATACAGTAGTATACTGGGCATGCTCACAAGTCATTACAGTGAACACTACCATAACAGCATGGAAACAACAACAACTTATATATTATTTACATTAATAATAAATAACAATTCAGAATAATAAGTTCAAGCAGTATTGTTTGTGTATTGTCAACAATGTCATAGAATGTTACCCTTGTATGGAACTGAAGAGTAAAGTAATGTAAGCCCACCAACTATAAATATGTATACAAATCACATGTGCCACAGTAGAAGTCTTAACACAACTATGACACCCCATGTATGTGAAGTCATCACATCACCTGATTGTGTTGCAATTTGTAAGACATAAAAGGTGCTGAGGGAGGTTTCTCCCACTATAACTGTACACATTATAACAATTGTGGATGTCATTCTTGCATAACAGTAAAAGGACACACAAAGCTTACAGTCAGTCAATGTGGATTTTCAACATCTGACTATGTAATGACAGAAGCCAACTGATACTGGTGAATCTGGGCATACTTTGGCAATACAGCAGTTGCCTCATGTACACAGACAACCCTCTCCTCCTACCACCCAACACAATAACCTGTGAGAGATGCACTTACATAGCCAAACTGGAAGCAAAGCTCTCTGCACCCAAGATTGTGCTAGGCAGTCAAGAGGAGAAGATTAACACCTGCACTACACCTCAAGCAACACATAGCCCTCTAAACCCACACCACCAACACCCACACATAGCAACACTAAACCCACATATGTGGAGGCCCTTAACAGTAACCTGCCCAAGAAACAATGACCTCCGAAGCTGAAACGCAAATAAACACCAATCACAACCAAAGTGTCGCATAGCTCACAACACCAGTGTGCCACCCAACAACAGCCCCTAAGGCAAGCCAACGTATCCAACACTTTAGTCATAGGTGACTCTATAGTCAGGCACACTGATGTCCCACTAACCAGGCTGAACAATGCGAAAATTGCAGTCAGCTGCCTGTCGGGTGCCAGGATCCACCACATAATGCATGCACTCAAGTCACTCCACAACAAGTGCAAATATGTCTCTGTCATTGTCCATGTTGGAGTGAATGACTTGAGATGTACCTCCCTGGACTACATGAAAAGAGACATAGAAGATCTCTTGGATCATGTGGCCCAGGCAGGTATGACCCTAGCCCTGAGTAGCATCCTGCATTCACCCAGAATGATACCACAGTATAAGGACAAAATGATGGACTAAGCTTCTGGTGTCATTCAAAGGGGATCCAGTATCTGTCTGCATGGGATGACATGGTCAACAGACCACGATGCTTTGCCAGAGATAGTCTGCATCTGTCACCCCTGGGATTCAGGTTATTGGCTAAGGCTCTTGCCACCCCTATAGTGCCTTTTTTAGGCAAAGTTCAAAGGACAAAACCCCCATTGTAACAGGTGCAAGCATGCAAAATCTGAAGGTAATGCTAGAAGTCTAAACCTCAAAATGCACTCTCTCAAGGTACTCCTAAAAATTGATATCTGTGCAGTAACTGAGACCTGGTTCAAGGCTCCAGACTTTTCGGCCACCAAACCAGGACCGGAACACAAAAGGTGGAGGAGTGTCCATATTCACCAAGGATATTAATAACACCAGGCTAGTTGCACAACACAATGCATCTGAAATTCTCCAGGTGCAACTAACACTAGGTAAGACTGCAATTCAAATTGTAACATGCTACAGATCCCCCACCATGCCCCAAGATTCTCACTACACCTTTCTAAGCATACTGGAAAATATTAAGATACAACCAAACACCCTAATACTGGGTGATTTCAACTACCCTGTCATTAACTGGGAAAACTACTCATGTACAAACACCTTTGCCCAACGGTTCTTGGAATTCATAAATTTCACTGCCCTGGATCAACTAATCCTTAGTCCCACCAGGGGCTCCAATATCCTAGACCTGGTCATTACTAACATAGGAAATCGATGCTCCACATCTATGGTCACCCCCTCGTTGGTCATGTCTGACCATAAGCTAATCACCCTTGAAATCCACATCCCACCCTCACCCTCTAGTAAGGAAACCTCTGTAAAAAACTTCTCAAAAGCCAACTTCATGCTACTAAAGTCAGAAGTGACAAACTTCATGACACCCATGGGAACTGAAACTTCGACTGCTGAATCCTACAACAAGGCACTGTATGAGCACATCCACTTGTGCATGAATCGAGCTATCCCCAATAGAACCAAGACACTCTCCTCCAAAAAAAGGAAGCCAATCTGGTGGTCCCTTGCCATAAACAAACTTTACAACAAAAGGAAGAAACTGTTGCAGAAAAGAGGAAAATCCCAGGATGCAAAAAACTCCCTTACCAGCTTCAATAAGAAGCTGAGATGCCTCATAAAATCCTCCAAAGCTAGTTATGAAAATAAAATTCCAAATATTCCAAAGACAACCACAAGGCATTCTATAGCTATGCCAAGAATCTAAATGGCAATGCTCAGATCTGCTCTGAGCTACAAAAGAATGGCACTAAATATACTGATCCCAAGGATATTGCCAGTATCTTGTCAGATAGATTCAGTGCAAACTTCACTCCCTTCACCACTGAAAGGGCCCATCTCAATACCGAAAGATTGCCAAATTCCAGTAATGGTCAAATAGGTAAAAAATGCACTCTCTAAAGCTAAGAATACAGCTTCCATGGGACCAGAGAACATCCCAGGCTGTGTACTACATGAAATACAAAATTAACTGGCACCTCACCTAAGTGTCATGTTTAATCATAGCCTCACCTCAGGCTTCATACCCATTAAGCAGTGCACAGCTAACGTTATCCAACTCCACAAGGGGGGATCCACCTTGGATTCCGGGAACTACTGCCCCATCAGTCTGACAAGGCTGATCTGCAAGGCCATGGTATGTATTATCATGGAACTTATAAACAAAGACATTGGCAACCTTCAAACACTGGAACACATGCAGTTTGGGTTTGTGAAGGGCCTATCTTGTCTCCTGAACCTGATTGACTTCTTTGAATCAGTCTACAGAGCCGAGGACAAGGGTAAGGTGGTCCACACAGCCTATCTGGACATCATCAAGGCCTTTGACACCATCCCTCACTCTAGAATCATAGACAAACTTACTAAGCTGGGCATTAAGCCCTATGTCACTTGATGGGTTGCCAACTGGCATACTGACAGAACCCACACTGTAAAACTAGCCGACTCCAAATCCAGCTCCAGACAAGTGACAAGTGGAGTACCTCAGGGTTCAGTCCTGGGACCGTTCTTGTTTGGCATCTACTTCTCTGAAGTACAGGCCAATACTAAGGGACTCTGGTTAACAAAGTTCACAGATGACTGCAAACTGGGAGCTATTACTGAATCCCCAAATTATATGGATATTCTACAAAAGGGCCTTACAGAAACAGATGCTTGGTGCTAAAGCCATGGGCTCAAGCTCAATGGCAAGAAATGTATAGCTATCCCCTTTGGGAAAAAAACATGTACCCATGAATTACCACATAGGTGGCATCCACTAAACACTGAAAGTGTGATGAGAGACTTAGGGACACAGATGGACAGTGGGCTCACCTTCGATAACCACATCATCACAACAGTCAGGAAATCCTTCTATGTGGCACACCTCATCACTAATGGCTTTTCATCCAGAAAAAAGGAGGTCATTGTCCCACTGTACTCATCCCTCATTAGACCCATTATATAATACAATGCCCCATTTGGTATGTACCTCTCAAGACATCTGCAGCAACTGGAAAGGCCACAGAAATACCTCACTAAAAGAATCTCAGGCCCAAAGCAGTTGCCCTATGCTGACCATTTAAAAAAATTCCACCTGTACTCTGTCGCATATCGTCTACTCTGAGGTGATCTCTGCTTAACATACAAGGCCATGTCAAACCCAGAGCTGTTGGATATGCTATAATAAAATAAATTCCAATCCCTCAGAGAAACACTCTCCAGGGATCTAAACCTTGTCATCACAATGAACAAAACATGCTGGAGGGATAGGTTCCTGACCCAGAGACTCCCCAGACTCTAGAATAGAATGCCCATACATGTCAATCAGAGCACCTCTTTGGCCCTCTTTAAAAGGAACCTTGATGATTGGATGGGAGATAGGAAATTCACCCCAGGGATCATGTCAGTCACCCTGCTAGACAGGGCTCCAGGGAAGTAAATACTGTGGGAAGAAATAGCCAGGGAATTGCTATGGCTAGGGTTGTATAGGGCCTAGGGCTGATAGCTTAATACCATCTTATGAACCTGTGAACCTATGAGAATGAATGAGCCAGAGTGCCACTGGTGCTACAAGTTTAAGATAGTTTGGTCGTTGAAACTACATCATCATTTTATTGCTGAAAGGGAGATGCGTGTCTGTCATTTCCTTAAAATAGTGTGGTTTTATGTGTGGTTCATGCACAGCATTATCAGCTGCTAGTCAAGACTGTGTCAGGAAAATGGCAATCAGGCATAATGTGTGGATAACCTCAGATTTGAACACATGCCTCACTAAGATTCAAGCATACAGAATAGAGTATTAAGTTGTCAGACCACAGGAAAAGCTTTAGTAGCTTTCATGGCAAAGACAAGTGTCATTCCATGACATAATCATAATCAAAAGCATTTTTGAGTGAAAAAGGAGCCAAAATCATGGTAACAGAAATCCCCATACATGCATGTATACAGGATATAGCTAACAACATTGTTACCTATCCAAACATTCACAGACATAGTTTCACAAGTGAGTCTAAAGATTAATGGCTGGATTTCAACAGACTACCTAAGATCATAATGTACAGAACACTGCCTGAATTATACACACCACATGAGTTTTCTTTTACAGTTGAGACAGTGCACATTTGAAAGGATGACATCACCATTCTTTCATATGTTGATGATTTAAAAATGTATGAAGGGGTTGAAGTGCACAGTAACACTACATAGCAACATGCTTTATGAGCCTTCTCAACATAATATGACAGACAACACCCGTGGACAGTAGTACATCACTGCTGAATTCAAACCTCCTCCCCCTGTACGTATGCAATTTAGAGAGCAATACCAAAAGCTAGCACCACAGGCTAATGCATATGACCACTTTGATGTGATTCTTTTTTAATAGCATGATGTATGTATTGTGTTTTTAAAATATGTTTATTGCCTGGGGGTAATGCAAATCTATAGGGTAGTCTTCCCCCAGGGAAAATACATCTCATAAGTGGCATTTTATATGTCATGGGCATAACTGCACATAACAATACACACACTTTGACATTATTTACCCAGTGTTGGATATGAACCCCCTTCCTATCAATTTAGACAATTTATATAACAAAGAATTAGAAGCATGCACCACAGCAGAACTTTGAGTTGTAAGGGCACAGTGTTCAAATTTGACAGGCTGGCATCATCAGTGGGATGGGGAGAAGATGTTTGTAGTAAAACTGGGATAAGGTGATGGAAGCATCCTCTCCCATGTTAAAATCTCCTGCTGAGTGGAAGTTGATACAGCACACTGCTCAGGCAGATATATATAATTGACACTGAAACCACACAGACAAGTTCCCCACTCTGAGATGTGAACTTTCTGCATATTAAGTTATACAATCTAGAGATCACAGTATTAGCTGCAAGTGCCAGGACAACTCTGACCTTTAAGTGGAGTGAGTGCACTTTTGCCAGGATGACCTCGTCACTGTGTTGCAGAAAAGAAGTCTGTGTAAAAATGGGATAAACTACAGAGGAAGCTGTGTCCAGAGTTATAGTTTTCTCCTGAGTGGTGCCCTGTGACAACATTTGCTCAAAGAAGCATTATGCACATACAACCATGTGTGAATCTGATGAAATACAGAACAGATGTGTGTTATGGTTAGGTTTCAGGTGTCATGACTTACAGATTTTTCATGACATTTGCAGTTATTCAATCCTTATATGTATGCTACAGGTGGATTATGAAACACAGGAGGGACCGGGCATATTATTGCTGGTGGAAACATGGCTTATAGAAACAGTCTGGAATCAGAGGTTACAGTAACAACAATCAACAACAACAATACAGAAGGATGAGAAGAGACAGACAGTTTATGACAGAAATACATAATGCAGACATACTAACAGATTAGTTCATGTTTTATTTCTGTATACATTTGTGTCGTGCTGCTATTTGTTCTATCAGCATAATTATTCATGCAAGATCTGTACAAGACAGGCTTCACAATAGGCAGCAGTCTTATTAATATAGCAGCAGGATAACTGAGTGTTAAGAATAGGTGTGGCCAACATTTACATCCACAGGAGTCACACAAAACATTCAAAAATAGTTTGGTATACATCTGGATTCAAACCTTGAGAATATTACAAGAAAAATGTACAGTATTGCATATTATTTAAACACACAGCATTTTAACATCTATTTCACAAAATCAACATAATGCAGAAAATGAAAACAGATGCATTATTCTTCAATACTCTCATGGTGACTGTAAGCTGTATATTCAACTCTTCAGGCTGTTCAAAAGTAGATTAACCTGAATATACATAGCTAAGTGCATGAGTGTGAAGGGCACCAGAGTAATGCATCTCATGGCACAAACTTACAAGATTTTGCCATAAGCTGTGTACTCCCTGTTAGCATGAATTGCAGTTGGTGCTTGCTGGCAGACATTGGACAAATGCACAGGAGAAAGAATAATGACACAGTAAGGAGAAGATACATAGACAGGGGGAGAGGGAGGCAGGGGCCATGTAGCTTATGCCAGAAGCAGGGTAATGTAGAATTATAACAATATGTAAGCAACAGCTGCACATAAAATAGTCTACCAAAACACGCAGTAACACTTAGTGTCTGGATTACAACTCTTGAAAGAATGTAAGAATCTGTTTATAGATATGAGAACTATTTCATTATATCACAAAGGAACTTCTTCAGGTACCTGAAATCACACATTTCAAGGACAGTGAAGACTTACTGATGCAGAACGGGTGAACAGTGAAAGAAAGAAAGACACAGATGGAGAGAGGAATAGCAACAGTATTTTTTGTGGGACATGTAGGACCATCTGTATGGTGTGTTACTCCTATTTATTGACACATTATTACTCTGTCATGCTCTGAGCAATAAAGTGCTTGCAACATGGAGCAAGAAGTGGTAAGTGAGTAGAACCAACATTAAGACATAAGTAGGATAACATTGCATTACTAAGATCCCCTGTTGGGGATGGAATATTGTTTCAAATATTTTCTTGTTGCACTGTTTAAATGGTATGTTAATGAAATGTAAATAAGGGGAATACAGATGTTCGCAGTTAACTATATGCTAGTAATGTAAAATGTTATGAACTAATAGTTTGACCTACAGCTGTAATCGAACCCATGACTCTATACAAAAACATCAGTCTATAGACAGGGGTCCTGTGTCAACATAAACATAGAAACTTCAACTTCATTGCATCAAGCAGTCTAAGAACTGTAGCAGTAACTGTTTCACAGTAGTGCCTTTAGTCTGCCATCACTCTGTATTCCCACAGCACAGCAGATTTAAGCACATTAATGCAAAAGTACCTGGACTGCTGTGGCTGAAATTAAAATCTTTAGTTCTGGCCAAATTAATTTGAATAGCCTTCATTGTTACTTAGCACTGGTGTGCAATGCCAACCTCCACGCAAATGCTGAGGACAAAAAGTGAAGGCTTTTTGATGGGCCAGTTCTGGCAATATATGTTGTGTGGGATTCTATTTTTTCACCAGATTAAACATGCAACAAATAGATTGATGGGACAGTAATAAAAAATGGGGGTGCAAGCAGAGGGGAAAACACAGTGGAAAGAATACAGAATTTGTAGGATGGTGGTGAGAGAGCACCATAGCTATCCATTTGTTTCCAATATAAATGTAGAATTATACAAATAATTTCATGACATTAGACATTGGCGAGGGATAGGTGTTAACAGAGTAATGTTGGATAGTCAGTTGGGCAAAATCAAGTCAGTCAAAATGACACTGAGGCAATGTTGAGAGCTATTTATTGGTTGTGATTTTTTTTCTGGGTCAGGTGACCATTTTTTTCCTTTTGAGAGAGAGAGAGAAGAATGTAGGGGATGGTGCCTAGGAATGAGAGGGTCAGGTAGGCAGGGTAGGTTAGGTAGCAGGCGTAGACATAAAAGACATGCAAGACAGACAGGGTTGGTGATGTACACAAAATAATGGGGGACACCATAATTGGGGAGAGGTGGCGGATTTTGCAGGCAAATCAACATCAAGCTTGAGAACAGTGAGAAATTGGCCTCACCCTCAGAACTGCCATCACTGTTTCCTTTGTCAGCTGCCTGGGTCATTGCAGGATGTGGCACCATTTTGGCAATATGGTGCAGGACCTTTGCAGCCCTGCAGATTCAGGTGCTAAAGCCCCTTTCCATCATGCCCTCCATCAGCCCTGTCACCTACGATCAGGTGAAAACATTGCCAACTGTACTACAACTGCTGGAGGGTACCATTACCCCAGCAACCAGGGCAGAGTTACTTGATCAGGTGGACTAAATAAGGTAGGAACTGTAGAGACAATGCTGACAGATTCTGTGCTGGGTGTCTGTGCTGCCCATGGAGGTATGGTGGGCCAAACCTAGTGGTTTGCCTACCTCCCTATGCTGATGGTCATTTTGTTTTCAGAAGCAAATAAAAAAAAAGAGAAAGGGTGGGAAGACAAAAAAAAAAAGATAATTAGATCAATAGCATGTCACATCACTTAATTATTTCAATACATAAAACAATATGAGAAATACATAAGTACAGCTTGGCCATATCCAGATATGATGGGAAGGTATGAATGTGTCATAAAATCAATCACGGCACTATGATATGACTAGTAGAAAAATGTATTTTGCTGTGCCATATCAGATAGCTGCTTTCTAAGGAAATAACTGCATTTGCAAATATTGAATTGTTAATACCATGCAGTATAGAAGTTAAAATATCTTATAAATAGTAGCCTGTAAAAAATCAAATATCTGTTTGTGGATATTGAACCCACACACTATTAATCTGATGCACTAACTGACTAATGCAATAATCAAGAGCTACTGGAGAAGGTATGTAGGCTTGTTATTAAAGTTAAGGTATGCCTGCTCAGGATGATATGCAGTAATGGACTAAGAATTCTTCTCTGCATTGCAGTCAGAAGATGCATACTTACGTTTTGCCTCTCTGAGGCAAGTTATCCTCTCCTGATGCACCTCACAGTTTTCTGCAATCTTTGTTGCAGCTGTACAGTAGAAAAAGTATATATATATATATATATATATATATATATATATATATATATATATGTATATATATATATATATATATATATGAAAGCATTATGAATAACTGCATTTAACTGCTTTTTGCCTTTATATGTTAGCATTCTACCACTTGTTAGCCAGCTACTGTTATTACTGAATTCAAGTGTCAGTCTTTAATAACCTATATATTCACATTGTAACTTCTTGGAGGACTTCTCCCCAGGACGCAGCTAAATGGACACCTGCTGTCTAGTCGGATTTATCCTGGAAAAGCAAATGTTAAATAAAATAAAGAAATAAAGAAGCTGTTTTGTCTGGCTCATTAATATGGGTCAGTATACTTACACAGCTGAAGGCTGTTGCAGTTTCAGTTCATCCTCCCATCAGATAAGGAGGTCCTTCCTGCACCTAATCATGTCATTGTAGTGGTGACATTACTCTACAGTGTATGTGATGCCAGTTGCACTGTAGTCAGCATTGGTCAAGCTATTTCAAGCCTCGGCCTCATACTGAGACCTGGCACATTCCCCCTGAAGTAGCCTCCATCTATAGTGCTTCACAAGGAGTGGCACAAAAACCTTGAACTCCTCAATACTCAACTTTGTGCTGTAAATGGAACACTATCTTTACCATTGCCAGAGACAGTGTTAAAAATGGCAATGAATTTGGCCATGTGTGAACCTCAGACTATAGAGATGTGTTCCAATTTGAAACTCTGATGTGTTTTAAATTGTTAGTTATGTTCATGGTTGTTTGGATGCAAAACGTTATGTCTTTAGACATATTGGCATGTTGGGAGTCAGACACCGGTTAAACTGAATAGCATGACCTGGCAATCAAACCCAAGAAAAAAAAAGATAACATGATTTACTGACTCTACCACAGCACAACTTATTGGTAAATAGAGGTATAGTAATGTAAGACTAAATAAAGAAACAGTGAAGAGATGAAGAGATGACCGTATGTTTGTCTGTGACTTTACTTAGTCATGGGAGTGTATTTCAATGTGAAAGGCATTGTTTGTGTTTGTTAATACAACACAGATGTATGCAGTAGTGCATTATCTGAGTAAGACATGGTGGGTTAGGTTACACACATACTTCATAACGCATACTGTCTTAAACACATACTTATGATATGTGTGAAATTAATAATTACTACAAAAATATTGTGCACGCCATATCTTTATATGTTTTTTCTACATTAAATATCATCAATGACATGTTTTTCATAAATTACACACATTATATTGGGCTTCTATAGCAAGTAGTAATGATACATTTATTGACAAGTAAACATAATTATGATAATGAGATGCATGCACTGTGACATTCCTGAGCAGAATGTAGTGACAAATGTCATTCTGACCCCCTCTATAAAAGTGGATTCGAACCCTGCATTAGCTTTCCTTGCTCTTTATGTTCACTGTACGTAGACATTGTACTACAGGGAAATTTATCTGACTGGTTGAATTTATTCACTGAGAGATACAGAGTGCTGACACCCATGTACTGATGCCAGGCTTGTAGCACTACAGAAGACAGCCTAAATTCAATTTTCACTTTTTTTCTTAGCAGTGAACCATGTTTGCGCACTGCTGAGTGAAGCTCAAATGCAAAAGGCATTAGAAAAAAAAACATGAATTAAGTGTTTTGCTATCTCACAGGCAAATGTGACGAATGTGCATAAGAAGCATTTTGGACTTAAAACCTGCAAGGTTAATATAATGATAATTACTGTGAATGTTAATCCCACAGGAATGCAAATAAATAACAGTCTTGCCAATAAACTATGTGGACAGTGACTTAAAGCAGTAGTGGAACAAAGTGGAGTGAAGGTGTGATATACATGTTAATGAAATTATCTAATAACAAGCGATATATATAAGATCCAATAACAAGACTCAGTGGATGACATGCCATGAGTCTAGTTTTGCCATTGCTGATTTTCAAACATATCGGACAAACTAATGCTGGGCATGCTCACGGGCACTGCATTATGATTGGCTCTATGACAAGGAAGCTGTTAATGTCACGTAGATAATACTATTTCCCAGAAGTAAACACCAGTCTATTTGTGTAGGTTTGCTATAAATGCTGATACCCAATGCAGGTGCCACAGGAGTACTGTCAGCAAGATGTGCCCTGAATAAACATTTCAATGGCATGCAATCACAACCAGTGATGACATGTCATTGTCCAATGTAAAAATGGATAATAATTAGTTAAAATGTCTTCATGTAATGTTTGTACATTCATATAATGTTGCCCCTGTCAGGAATTGAACAGCAAGTGATGCAACTCTATTGACTAAGGGTATCTGGTTAAATCGCAAGTACCACAGTGAAAGTCTTACAACTAGTATGACGATCCACGTACGTTACATTATTACATAATCTTTATGTGTGGTAAGCAATCTCTGGGGTAAAAGGGACAGTGGAGGTCTGTCACTATGTAAATGGACTCATTATCACTGTGATACATCATGATGCCCCATAATGCTAACTGGCAATGAATGTGGATGCTGAACTCATGAGCATCTGACATCTGACAATGCATGATATTTTACAGGATGAATGCATCATGATAGAAATCTCACTACAAGTCTGACATATGTGGTTATGTGAGACTTTACATCATGTTCTGTCTGCAAGGGATATTTGTGCCTGTAATTGCTGGAATATGTCAATAACAGCATGTTGCTCAGTATCTCATGCCAGAGGGAATTTTCTTATATATCTTACATTAAGAAATATGAAAGCAAATGTCCTCATTTCTCTGAATAAAAGTATTGCTATGTAAACAACTGTCAAAGCTTTTAGTAGGAGGGATCAACATATGTATGTGTACAAAGCCAATCTGTTTGACAACAATGTTACTGACATCTACAGTCACAATAACACTGACACAACATAGTCTGAGCAGTAATGAATGGATTTCAATTAACTGCTGAAGGTCACAAGCTAAACATCATTGCCTGAATCAAAAGCATTACACAACCATGTCGAGGTACAACTGAGACATTGCACAGTTACATGGATGATATCAATATTGTTTGTTAGCTGGATGTTTATTCTAAAAAGTGTTCAAAGTGCAGTATATAAGACACACCCACAGCCAGACTATAACATCCTACATATGTTACACATTGTACAAAACACGCTATCAAAGTCATACAACGCAGAGGAATATGCACTCCAAATGTGACATTCTGCATGTATGTTAGCAGTATGTAATCATTGTGTGGATAAAATGTTATTTTCCTTGGGGATACTAGGTTATGCAAGTGTTAAAGAGTGCCAATTAAAGAGTGCCACTTTAATTGAATCCCATAATTAGAAGGGTACATAAAGGTTGCGATGGCCAATAGTATCTAAAGGTAATAACTCGTGCTACTGCTCAGCACCATTGGAGAATAATGAACACAACTGAGACATATAGCATCTAAGAAAGGATGACTTCATATTGCCAAGGTGATGTCTCTGGTAACAGTAGTTCTACAGCCAATCAGGGCTTGTAAAATTTGCTACTATATATGTGTGTGTAAAACAATCATGACTCTATTGGCAGTCATACTTGCAGAAGTTAAGCATTACTGCAGTCGAACATCCTATCTATTTACACATTACAGAGAATATTATCAGACATACAGGAACCACAGGAGACATCTGACATCCAAATAGGTTTATTTCACATGCAAAACAATGCCCTCATCAGTGTGTTGAACCAGGTGTATAGGCAGAAAATACAGTGTCGCAGTCATGTGCTCTTAATGATGCCACACCAAAAACTGCCATTTGAAGAATGGAAACATTCTTCCCCCTTCTACTTAATAAAAGTTTGCATCACTTCCCCTCTAAAACATTACATGGTTATCTTTCAACACATGACACTGATATCTTGAGCATTAATGTATAAATTTGTGAATGATGCATCGCCTAAAGAAGCAAATATTCTTTTACATAATGCATAAGTAAATTGTAATCATTACATTTCAGACAGTATGCATAACTACACTCTTGTATATATGAAGCTGTGTATATGAAAGGTGGGCTTAGGGGACAGTGTAGTAATCTTTAATTTAGTAATATATATATATATATATATATATATATATATATATATATATATATATATATATATATATATATATATATATATATATATATATATATATATATATATGGATTCACTTCATGATCCCAAAATACTGAAACATCGAATTTCAGTATTTCAAAACTATGAAACCAAAACTACAAAACATGAGCCCAAAACCATGAAATTCAAAACACCACAAACCGCATACACTACACCATGCATACACTACAACACCCACATCACAACATAAACAAACAAAAACTACACACATACACAACTCATACACACATAAGCAGGAGGTTAAGCCACCCTGCATCCCCCCTACTTATATATACTAACTCCGAGATTGCACAAACAGGAAACAAAAGCAAATTCACATAGACACATTCTCCAGTCCCTCACACACACACATCAAACATATCAGCATACTCAAACACACTCTAACCCCCACTCAAATCCCTTACAAAACACTCACTTACTTGACAAAACACCTAGATCCACACATGGCACAGCACACTATAAATACACAATCGCGGACCTCACGTAGCATAAGGCCATAACCGCGAATTTGAGATATTCAAATTCTCGATTATGAACTTTCGCTATTTTAAACATTCGGGTTTATAGTCTCAAGATACTGAAATTCGACATTTCAGTATTTCGAGATTATAAACTGCTCCTATCTATCTATCTATATATATATATACATATATATATATATATATATATATATATATATATATATACATATATATATATATATATATATATATTATATCCTAAGTATAGGGTAAATGAGCACATGGTCTCTGAGCTGTAAACAACTTAACACAAAGACCAAACATACATTCATCCCATTTCAGGTATTGAACTTCCTACCTACTTTGTTTAGATAATTAGGAGATCACTGTATTACTCACCAGCACCACAGAAGAAGTGTGATGCTAGGGGAATAGACTGAACTTTTGTCAAAATGGCTTCATCAGTATATTTCATGCAGGATGTTTCCATAAAAGTTGTTATAAGGCCGTTATGTACACATTTCAGTGGATACTCTCCAGGGGAAATGGAGACAGCAACAAGCATTATACACATGAATACAAGTTTTCCATCACAAGTGTCAAACCTGCTCCCAATTTAATTTACACAATCTGGACAGCACTGTAATACTGACAAGCACCAAAGGAGAAGTCTGATTCTGAGGGGAGAGATTGTACTTTTGTCAGGATTATGTCATCAGTGTGCATTTTACAGATAATGTTATAGTAAAGTTAGGGATAAAGGAACTATGGGAGCCTTTAAATGCATTTTTCTCAGGAGAAGGTGATGTACCCCCCCCCCCCCACACACACGCTTGGCGTTGAAGCACCTATCTGTCTAAGTTATACAATCTGGAGAGCAATCTACTAGTCACAATCACCAAAGGAGAAGTCTGACTCTTAGGGACAAACTGCACTTTTGTCAGGATGACATCATCAGTGTGTTTCAGAGAGGATGTTACTGTAACAACAGAGATAAGGGAGCTGTGAGAACAGTTAAATATATTATTCTCAGAAGAAGTGGATATTCACGTTTGCGCACACACACACACACACACACACACACACACACACACACACACACACACACACACACACACAAAGAGACACATAATTTCCATGCTGGGTAATGAACCTCCTACCTATCTAAAATTACACAATCTAGACATCACTCTGCTAGTCACAAGCACTATAGAAGAGCAGGTACAATATCTACTTGAAATTGGATATTGGAATATTGGTAGAAATGAATGCTTTGAAGAGCTGATACTGTGCATCCCAGGTCAAGCAAAAAATGTATGTTTGCAAACGATAGTGTAACATCTGGTCTGGTTCCACGAGGTGTGTTGGCTTAGACAATGTAACATCACTATGTTAGTCTCATACAATGACATACTTTTATAATGCAAAGCAGATACTGTACATTGCGTTACTTTGAGGGACATTGACATGTTCCACATAATTGGATGACATATACATTGACTGTTACATACATAGGACGTTGTACTACAGAATAACAATGATGGACTTGGTGAGAATAAGTTAACCAAGCTGGTAACACAGTGCAAGTTAAACATTGTAGAGCAGACATATTGCTTTACATAAATAAATTATGTGAGTTAACATCATTCAAATGATCATCCTTAGACAACAGTAATACAGACATACAAACATGCAACAGAAAACTGTAATTCTTTGACCTCCACTTTTTTTATTGTACTCTTTGAGTGCAGCATCATTAAGCTAATTCGCACTGCTGATGGCACAGTGTTAGTGCATGTATAGTCAATTCCTCAAAAGCTACTCTGAGCCAACTTCCTCACAAAGAGCTTTACACAACAGCCTTCACAATAGGTACCCAGCAGATTACTGTAGCAGCAGGATGATGATGTCGGAGGTTAAGGTTTAGCCAACATTTAGTGACGCAGTAGTGAGACAAAGCATCATGAAATATGATATCATCCATATGCATTAGAACATTTTCAACATGCCAAGAAAAAATTTAGACCTCAGTGTTAATGTAGCTCAATAATTAGAAATTCATATTTTTGAAAGTTAATATTTGACATCGGATTTCAGCAAACACAAATTTATGTAATCCTTTTTATTTCCCTTTAGACTACTGTAATCCATATATCCAACACTTCAACTTTAAATTTATGGTAAACTAACTAAACATAGCTTAGCACAGCTGTGCAAAATGAGACTGAGTAATGTGGATGAAGGCAAACAGATCCAAAGATATTGCCATAAGCATTTTACTTCCATTTAGACTTAGTTGCATTTTTTGTCCAGTGCCAGACATTAAGCAAAGGTTGAAAAATAATTATACAGAATGGTGAATATACATCATTAGGGTGACACAGAGGTGGGGACAAAGTAAATTACCACTGACAAAGGATAATAGTGGCTCACAATAATATGTATCCAACAGGTACACCTATATTATCAAATTCATTAACATTTAGCTATTGGCTGGAATAGAACTTCTGAAATTAAAAAAAAAAAATCTTTCTACACATTTGAGCATTAGTTCATTATGCCAGAAAAGAATTACTGCTTCACAGTATTAAAGTAACACTACTGAAACAGACTGAAAACTAACTAAAGAATGAAGGGTGAACAGAGAGAGAGAGAGAGAGAGTTACAGACAAATGCAGAGAGGAATAGCAAAATTATGTTTTGTAGGACATGTGGGAACATCTCCATGTTGTTTTAGTCTTATTTCTTAAATCATCATTAATCTGTCATGCTTTGTACATAAACTGATTGCTACAGGTACAAATAAGGGGTAGGAGACTGCAATAAACATGAATACCTAACCACGATAAGGTTCTCTTACTAAGTGTACCTGTTTGGAGCACAATGCTTTTGAAAATGATGTCTTGCTGTACTAGTCCAAGGTTTTGCTAAGGAAATGTCTTCAATGTAGCCTACAAACAGGGTAATTATCTAAACACACCACGTAAAAACTCCTAGTTTCGTCCTTGGAGCAGCCTAATAAATGTTATATTAACTATTCCATAAAACTATCTGTAGTATGGCTTTACTCTATAGTTGCATAATGCAGAGAATAAAACCACATTTGCATGACAGTAACCAGACCACTGTAGATTACACTGAAATATTCAGATTTTGCAGTAAGAAGTTAAACGGCATTCTCAATCACTCAACATTGCTGCACAATCCCAAACTCCATGCAAATAGTTAGAACAGTGGTTCTGAAACTTTGCAAGCTAGAGGACCCCCTTTATCAAGGAGATATTTTGGCAGACCCCTATAGGTGGTGGTACACATGCGTTATGTTTGGATCAACCCCCCAATCCTCCCATTCAGCCCCCCTATGCAGCCATTTCAGTGTCCCATTACTTGGCTATCTCCCCATTTGCCATAAACACTGTTCAAAATGTTCAGTGTGTATACTGTTTTCTGCTTTACTTCTACAATGATTACAGATATTTGGATTTCATTTAAAACTTTTATTTCAAATTTTATAGTACAAACACTGATAGACATTTGCTAAAGCTAAACAAAGCAATACAGTCTCACAATGAAAACAGGCTTAGCATTAAAACTTCTCTTCCTTTGAAACTCACATTCACTGAAACCCACATTTAAAGAAAATGCATCTGGCCAGTGGTGGCTTAAGTTTACCTCTAGGCTGTTTTCAAAGTATAGGTCCCTTGCGAACATTTTAAGACCATGAAAAAGTTATTTGACTCACCTTCCTGATTGTATAATTACATTTTAAGATACAATAATTAAATTAAGCCCCATGTAAAATACAGCACCACTTGGTAGAGCATGTTTTAAATGTATAGTTTTGCACATTTTTCCAGTAAGCAATGAAACAAAACATATGAACCAATAATGACAAAACTGCCCAATTTAGAACATTTCAACCATTAAAGGCCACTCAAACTTCAATCATTACAATCTACCAATATCAGTAAATATGCACAATCTCTGCAGAAGTAAAAGTCATCTAATGCCACCTTAAAGAGATCTGTAACTAATGAAAAGGTTGCTGCTAACAGACAACTTTATATTTCAGTGTTTTATCTACATACCAATTCAGTGCCTGCTGCCTTTGAAGAATAAATTGCCTACTTATGTTTCATAAAAAAAAATGGTAAACTGAAAACGATTCATAGTTACTAGGCATCTCATCCAAAGGAGGACATATTCATAACTTCAGCACCCTACCCCCTGAAAATACAACATAGGATCAACAATCCATCTACATGCTATGGGAGTAAAACCCATAGCCTTCTAGATTAAAATGCAAACATGATACCTGTTGTGCTACTAACACTGTTTTAAAAGTCTATACCACAGTAGTGATGCCATTTGTTAGCTAGAAAAACAAAACAACTGCAAAGAACAGGCAAACATATGGGGCAAAAATCTGAGCAGTCTGCAAAAACCTGGACAGTTGAGGGGTATGCTACACGCACGTCTTACACGCACACCCCCTACCTCCCTCCCTTTTACACACTCACAGTTACTTTCCTCCCTCTTACACACACACACACACACACACACACACACACACACACACACACACACACACACACACACACACATATATTGTAACTCTCAAAGTAAGTTCTGCATTAGTACAAATTTTTCTGAAGGATATGAAGTCTAAAGCTCAAATGTCTGCCATTATTTTCTGACTTCAGTCCTACATGTTTTGCCAGGGATTTGCCAGATAAACACAATTCTATGAGAAACAGACTAAAATTATAAGGCAAAATTCTGGACATTCTGAAAAAATCTGCAGAGGTCACTTCATTTTTAAGCCTTTATTACAAAAAAAAAATTCCTTCAGGCCAGGGTTTTTTCAATAAGATCATCCAGATCAGCTTTACATTAACTTATGCCAGCAGTGACCAACAAATTACACATCTTACTTGGAGGGAATAGAACAATTCTTTAAATTTCCCTCCAAGTTCTAAGTGCCCAGTAGAAAACAATGGGCAAGTGACCAGCTGCTCAGCATCAGCCGCAAATGTGGAAGTTGTTCCTTATTTCCATCTCTAAAAACTCAGGAGAAGCAGCTGCTTAGCCATGAATGCAGAAATTAAGCAGCTCAGCTGCAAACAGGAAAGTCTCTTTTTTTTTTTTTTTTTTTTATAAATTGACTGTGAAAGGAGCAACCTTTTTTTTTAACAAGGTCACTGACAAGCTCACAGACTCCTGGCATGCCTCATATGGAACCCAGTTTTTAAAACACTGGTCTAGAACATAAATTGAAAGCTTATCCATGGGCCATTTCTGGCCAAGTGTGTGTTGTGTGTGAATCTATTTATTGACTAGATTAAACACGTGAAAAGGGGATGGATAGGACAGTTGTGAAAATGGGGTTGGAAAGCAGAAGGTAATACATACAAAAAGAATATAGCAATCTGTAGGAGGGTAATGAGAGCTTAGCATAGCTATTCACAATGTCAGTGTACAACTGTACACACAATTTCATGACTTTGCAGAGTCAGCACACCAGTGATGTGTGACAACAGTGGAATAATGTATACCAAATTAGACCTAATTAGATGTGTCATGATCACACAAAAAAAAATAAATATATATATATATATTTATGGGACCTTTTTTTTTTTTTTAGGAGAGAGATAAATGTTGCTAAAGGTGCTTAGGAATAACAGGGTCATGTAGATAGGGTAGGTTTGGAAGCATCCACTGATATATAAGACATACAAAACTACAAGACAAACAGGGATGGTGATGGAGACAAAAAGTTGTAGAACACCATGACTGGGGATAAGTAGAGGAAGTCAGAGTTACACCCACATCCAGCATGAAAAAAGTGAGAATCTAGTGCGCACCCTTAGAATGTTAAAATATTATTGTAACAGCTGGATAAAGGAGTAAAAAAATGCACCTTTGGGTATTAGCTGACACTGACACAGGAGAAATAACTTTACACTGTGGAAATCTGACATATTATGATATCTATATAAACAGAGATACACTTTATAGAGGCCTATATGTGCATGGTTGTATATATGTCTTGGAATGCATTCTTATGTAAAAGTTATTCTTACTGTAAGTAAATATGCTTCACGTGGATGCAGATGAATGTGATGATGAATAAAGGTCAGTTTATGTTACGTACAAACTTCAGAAGACAGAAGGGTCTCAAACACATAGCTGGGATATGTGATGAGTCATGATGATTATAACAAAAGTACTGTGCCCATCATACATATGCAAGTGAAATATATATGAAATATGTTCACTGTCATATCTAAGAAGGTGGGCATATATTAGCTTACATATATCTCTGAAATTTTAATCATATATGCTTAACAGCACATTTTCATTATGCAAGGCTTACAGCTATATTGCTTGCAAGGAACAGGCTTAATTTTCTTTACTGTTACAGTCATATTCAAAGATTTCTGGGAAATGTGCTTCTTATACCCTTTATAAAAAGTATATTGTAGCTGGATTTGAATCTTTAATAGACTGCATTACTTATAAAAAGTAGCTGCCCTTATAGCTTGTGCCACAGGTGGAATTTCTGCTCTCAGTACTGTCCAATGTTCTGAAGAAAGTACAACATTGCCAGGCATGTTTGAGCTACCTAAGGCAACCTAACCTAAATATTTTGCTTTTCTGCTTACGTAGTGAACCATGTTTGTGCATTGTAGAGGAGAACAAATGTATCTTATAATGACAAAAAATGGAAAAGTAAATATTGTAAATAATGGCAAAGTGTTCTGCAAACAGGATTTAAACAATGCTTCATGTGCCTTATTTCTTTCAATTCACTTCAATTACACCTTTCACCACAGCATTTGACATGTGTGAGGTGCATTTACTGAGGTAGGTATTCACCCTGTTGTGGAGGAATGTGCAACAATGCCAGGAGCGATTGAGCTAATTCTCTCTCTCTTTTTTTTGTCTTCACACCCTAGCTCTTTTCTTTTTTACCTAAGGCAGCCTAAAATAACATTTTCATTTTTTTCCTTAGGCAGTGACCCCTTTTTGCACACTGTCAAGCAATCTGCGAATTTTAAAGGCATTAGAAGATGAATGTACGATAGAGAAATTACAGACAGTAAACAAAATGCAGTGCATGGGTACATGTAACAATGACCAAAGCAAGAAGTGCGTTCAAGTGAACAATGGTTCCTTCTCACATCTCTTTGTAACATCATTCATGTGATTTGTAGAACATATTACTAGAATTGTAGTTAACGACAAATAGTGGGAAAATGGACAGCGTAATGATCACACGTCAGCAATATTTACAATAGTTGACTTGTAAACAACTCAATGGTATTACAAAATGTGATTAAATATCTATTCAGACAATCCTCTGTAAAATTATCAAGTAAGTGAATTGAAACCATGCATTACATATCCTTTATTACATAGCAGTTATCTCTAAGTTGACTACACATAACTTGTGCCTCTGAGAAAGTTACTTGTCAGGGTTTTTTTTCTTCCCTGAATACTATCAAGAGTACTAATGGCAGCATAAGACCCTTGGCTGCTTTATGCTACCTACGGCAGTCTAAACTACATTTTTTCACTTTTTCCTTAAGCTATGAAAGTGACTTTCATGCTGCTAAGCAGAGCACAAAAGATACAATAAAAAGCATAAAAAAGACATAAAAACTTATGCTTGTATATATTTCACAACATTTTTTCTATTGCAACAGGGACCTCTATGGATTTGAACCTTGAAACAAGGATATATAAAATAACAATAATTTCACACTTTTTTCAGAGCTGCCACAAAGACATATGTTAGCAAGGTGAAAAAGAGTTTGCATGTAATGATAATGTGACATTATATCTAATCATATTGAAAGTGCAATTGAACAAGTTAAGAAAGTTATTTCACATTTGACAGATAATGTCCAGATGATTGAGATATTGTGAACAGTTAGCATTGCAATGAACTTACACAATATGAAACAAGGACAGAAAACACTCAGGTATATCCCTTTCTTTCTATATGGTGCCTCATTCCATTATTTATGTTTTCATAATAGCAATTCTATTTCTGTATTGCTGCCATATGTTATCTTTCCCAATGGTTAATGTCCCCTCTTTCATATGAATACCATTTTTTACTAAGAGGCAGTAACTGTGGTCCTTAAAGCCAGCATTTGAATGTTAGGACTGTTAATCTCCTAAATCACTCAATGCATTTTCATACTTTATAGTCAGTCTTTTCTACCTGACACACCTTCTTCAGTAGGTGTGTTTTCAAGGGGAGACTGTGCATGCTGATTGTTCCTGCAGTCAGAAGAACTATAGATACCTGAAAGCCATTAACATGGAACAGTTCTCAATGCTCATCTTTGCATTGCTAGGATGGATGCAAGTAATCCTGTAGGTCCTTCCACCATGTTTACATTCCCTACACTTAGTGCAGTTTTTGGTATTCAGGAATGTTAACGATTTCATACCTCATTATCATACTTACAGGGCTGACTCTGGACTAATGGTAATTGTGTGGCTAATGCCCTTGCATCATAGTGAAGAGACTGGTTTCAACCACAGAGCTCAATTCTGGTAGGAAAAACAAGACTTTGGGAGATTTATCTATTCTCTACAGTGATGCATTGTCAATGTATGTTGCTATTTCTTAACTAATGCTTTTAGTTTAACATTAAATGGTGAAGTACAATGACAGCTGAAAAGCATCTGTATAATTTTAGATTTATTCATTTTTCCAGAGGAGATATTACTTGACATCAGACAAAGGGGTTTGATTAGGGAGATATAAGTATTTGCATATGAAAGTAATCAGTTATATAACATTCTTTTTTAGCGGTTCCACACTTACCTTTTCATTACTACAGGTAAGAATTGTGTCTCTGAGGGTTGTTCCTGTCTGATGATATCAGAACACAGCCATTACATGGTTAAGTGAGGGTTGTGGTATCTGACAGGCATTTGTTTTCCTATTTGTATGTGCATGGGATCTTAGGCTTTAAGCTAGGTGGTGATTGTGTATACTATCCTTTACCTCTTAGCCAGAGCCAGGGCATACTGTGCACAACTCTGTTTACCAACACCATCTACCTCTGGTGGTTCTCCTTAAGACTCCTCATGTGTACCTGCTGCTGCTGTTGTTGGCCCTTCCTCTGGTCCTTGAAATTGTGGTCATGTTCCTTGCTCTCCTTTTTGAAGCTGTTTCCTATGCATTATATTGTGCAACATGGCACAGGCTATAAGTATTTTGGCACAGGTGCCTGGTAATGCTGCAGTGGACCTCCTGATTTGTCTAAACACTGGAACCTTGATTTAAGCAAGCCGGACACATGTTCTATGGTATTCCTAGTTTGTGTGTGGGCCTCATTATATCCTTGCTGAGTGAGTTGCATAGGTTTCTCATGGGTGTCAGAGTCAGGACTTCAGTGTGTAACATGCATCCCCCATTAGATGCCCTTGGAGAATATCACCTCTTACAAACCTGGTATACAGCTCACGGGTGTGTCATATGTTTAAGTCATGGAAACTGCCTGGGTTATCTGCACAGACACTGTAGATAATACCTTGGGCATTACAGACAACCTGAGAATTTAAAGAGTAGAAACCTTTCTGTTGCTATACCTCCTTCCCTGTTTCCCAGGTAGGGCTTTTATTGCTTTTATTTCTATGTGTGTGCAATCTATGATTCCCAGTGCTTCATGGATATGTGCTAATGCATAAAATTCATGCATAAATCTTGCTCTTTCTCCTGTTATGTTCATGGAAAAAAATATGTGTTTCCTTGTGTTTAAAAGATGCAATATTTCAGAGGCTGATGCCTGTGACTCCCCTAATATATCCCATTTTGGGCATCTGGAAAGTACCAGCAGCTAGTATATGTAATACTAAACATACCTTTTGGCTGGGATGGGTTCTCCACAATTTCACTATGGCCTGAGATGGTGGCAGCAGATGTTGCATATTTCCAACAATGTTTCCCTGTCCATCCTGTATCTCTCAACAATTTCATGCAGTACATCAGTTAATTGGGGTATAAACACCCTTCTTGGCCAAAATCTGGCAGCAGCAGCACCCTGATTTAAAGCCTACTGCACATACAGCATAATAATAGCAGCAGTGACTCCTAACATGATTTTTTCTAAGTGTATCCTTGTCTCCATTCCAAAAGATTTTGATGTACATGGCAAATGCCTACACTAAGTGCATACAATTGCTTTACAGCTTCCTGAATAGCTCCACCATACTGGATTGATTAATTGGCATGCACTTTTTGCTTTCATTAGCATATTCTGCCATTCCCCATTGTTTTGGCTGCTCTATACATTATGTAGAGACATTTAATGAATACCAAATAGTGTGCTATCATGCTGGTGGTGCTGCCCAATGCCAACATTATTACTACATTTCATGTAGCTCTTTATAAATCTGGCCCATAGTGGTAGAATTCTGGTGGCATTCAGACATGCAATATGGTTACCTGTAACATCAGACCAAGCAACTTTGTGTTAAAGCTAAAAGTAATATACGGATGTGCATGTGATAGGTTTATTATAAAAGGGAGATGAAGGAGGAGTTTCACTACTGCAATCATTTTATTTATTTACTATTTCTTTACTGGGTAAGTGAGCTGCTCTGCTGACCTTTTTCAGTCATGACCTATGTATAAAGTAGTACAAAGAGAGTATGTCAAGATATGTACATGAAACACAGGGCATAAAAAGACAAAGTATGTTAATTTTACATGTGCAGAATATGTACATTATATACAAAGATAAAGATCCAATGACCAACTGTTAAACAGAATTAACACTTTATCCTTTGTTTCTTGGTTGGGGAATATTTTATTTGGATTCTACATGTCCTCCACGAGTCTGAATGGGTTTTCATGGTGGAATGGTGGATTCCTCCAACATTTCTTGAGTCCTATTCATGGGTGAACTAGTGAATTTTTAAATTGTTTGCAGTATGTGTGTGTGTGTGTGTGTGTGTGTGTGTGTGTGTGTGTGTGTGTGTGTGTGTGTGTGTGTGTGTGTGTGTGTGCTTGTGTGCGCATACATGCTCATCTCCTTTAATGGACTGACATTTCATTCAGAACTGTTTCCTGCCTTAATGCAGTTACTTGCCAGGATAGGCTTCTGCTTCCATATCACAAGGAAAACAATAGCTGATTATTGGAGTCTAATAACTGTAAAAATTTTCATTGATGAAAATGCTATATAATCAATACAAATGTAGAAAATTCCAATTGTTTCAGTCACATAAATGTAAGGTACAAATCTGATTAATTCATCAACCTTTAAATACATGTTCAAAATGTATATCTTCATAGGTATTACTAGGAATCCAGTCCAGGAAAAGCAAATGGCCACTGAGAAAATGGTGAGACCCCCTTGGAGAGTTATATGTTGTTTGTAAAGGGCAGGGCATCCTAGAATGAGTTCACTCTGAGAGATGGGCCTATGCTCTATAAAGGTTTGTAGTTCCAACGGCATGAGGCAAGCTGTCTCTGGCCCTTGAAAATCCAGTGATGAGGATGTAGGTGTTGCACTGGGCTGTTCTAATAGGTGCAGCAGGTATCCAAGATGAACAGGCTATGTCATGCTAGAAAAATGCAGGCAAGAGAAGTCAGCGAGCCAGATCCGTAACTTTGGGATAAGGAATGGCTCCATGTGGTTGATTGTTCAGGCTTGGGTGTGAAGCAGGGTTGGACATGCCAAAATTCCCAATTGTTCCAAAGCACTTTCTGGTTAAGTGGCTTGCTCAAGATCACACAGTAGGCAAATGAAGGATGATGGAATCAAACCCTGTACCACAGAAAGTAGCTCATTACCATCTGAAGCCTTAATAGTTCATTAACAACTCAACCCTTAATCCATTGTGTTAACTGTCAGACTTTCTTTCAATTATTGCACTATGACGCAGCCTCAGAAATCCACATAAGTCAATCTGTATCAGCATATTCTCCAGTAATGATGACATAAAAGACTGTACATCAAATCTCCTGCCTTGTAATTCAATATCACATTTCCTTTTACTTACTTTTTCTTTTTCTAATAATACACCTCTGCTTCAGGTGGCTTTTCACTTTTTAGTCAGTGACAAAACAGAGCAAATAATTCATGGAATCAGCAGTTGTTTGAATACCAATAATTTGCAGTTTTCTAATGATTTTATCATGGAGCTTGTTTTCTACAATACCATTGCTAATGTGGTTTCCAGACTGTACTGCATTATGTGCACATAGGGGATCTGTCATAATATCAGCACTTTTGCCACTAGTGATCAAGACAATCCTTAAAAATTTTAGAGAAATGCCTTTGTCCACTGAAAACGTTTTGAAGGAGTTGACATTCTAATACCACAAAGTCTTGCACAATGTGTTTAATATTAAAGGTGCAACTTTCCTGTTTAGCTTTCACAACTGCAGAAAAAAAAGTCTAAACACTAATAGATACATAGATTCTGGGCATGCATTTTCAGTGGGTTTTCATACAGTTGGTTTCATGTAAGACAATTGAAGTCTGTCATACGTTCATAAAATAATGACTCACATACACACACACACACGCAGTTCATTGGTTCTACTTTCAAATATCAAAATACTGAAATACCAAATTTCAGGATCTCGAGACAAGAATTTCAAAAATCCACTACAACAAAAGGTTAAAAAATGACTGTCACTATACTGAACATTCATAATACTGAATTTTCAGTATGCGATAATCTGTTTTTTAATGTACTCTCCACCATACAAATAAAAATCCTAAAACAACCTTCCTCCCCACACTATCAGAAACCAAAGCAGCACACACACACCAACAAAACCCTAGTAATATACAATTAAGCAGGGTAGCAAGACCTGCTGCACTCCCCATGTGGACGGCTGCACCAGCCACAACCCCGCTACTTATATATATCAACTCTGAGGTCGCACTACCATGAAAAAAAACAACAAACCTACCATTACATGCCCTACACCTCCATTGCACACTGTCAAAGCTATACCCATAAGAAACACATGCACTACACATGTACAAAAATCACCACTTTCAAAACTTACGTGCACACACACACACACACACACACACACACACACACACACACACACACACACACGTCACCTACCTGCCATAACCTTCTCCTAAAACTTTCCAATAAATTAAAACATAGCACATTTCTAACCAAAACCCTAACACACTACACACCTATCTGAATCTCCACACATAACCACATATCAGCCTCCATGTCTACATCCCAGAAACCACTACACCTTAAAGGGACAGCACACTATACACAACAGACGGCACCACAACTACTTCAAATTTGGCATACTTAATTTTGTTATTATGCAGTTTCAAATAACTGCACTTTCGTGATTCTTATCATGAGCTGCTGAAATTCAGTATTTCGAGATTTGAAAGTAGAACCAGCTCATCCTATGGCTATGTTGTCATTACCATAATCTCAGGTTGCCAATGGTGATAGCTGACTCAGTTAGGACAGGTACACTAAAACTGCCTTGATGCTCATCACCACTCTGTGAAGAACTTAATTATTCAAGAATGATCCTTTCTCAGAAATCTTTTTGAATCACAAAAAAGTTAAACTCTAGTTGAATAGTTTAGCACAGGATAATCCAAATATTCAGTACTTTGTATTTTTAGACATGAAACTCAAAAGATCTGATACATAGATAATGCACAGAATATGCCTATCTTTATTCCAAGTATAAGGGACTTCTAATAGGTAATTAGTAGCAGAATGGCTTGTAAGACTGAGTTAGGGAAAGTAAAGGTGTTCATGGCAAAAGACACCCTATCACTTTGTTTCAGTATATCCGGGGCTTCCCGACATATTTACAAACCAGCTAGCTAGAAATTGTGCAATTTTTAGATGTCTCTTAAAATTTACCATCTGTGTTCATTCTAACTGTTGGTGATAACATGTTTTTCTGACAAATCATTTGGCTTGCATTAAACAGCTAATACAATCAAATGTACTTCTTCCCTATTTCATCATACTATTTCTGGCAAATATATAGACAACTACCAAGTATGCATTTGATTGCTTTAATGGTTAATATATTGGAAGTGAAAATGTTTCTCCTCTCTATGTCTTAATTCTATTTATTTATAAAGTGTTACATTTGATTCTTAATAAACATATTTAAGAATGAATGGATTTTACAAGTAAATTAAATTCCCAAACAAAGACTGTATTTGGATTTAAATAGTATGAATTTGAATTTATGTTCAGAAGTGATATTAATCAGAGTTACTGCTACCAACTACAGATCTCTTCATATGCAGAACACACACAGACACACACACACACACATGCACACAAAACACCATTCCAGATTTATAGTGCTCACATTCAGGAAAGATGTATTGCCAGTACATTCTACCAGAGACAAGTACTACTTTAAACTGAACGCATTAGTCATAAAACAAATCCGAGGCCCTTGTCAGCAAGAAAGCAGCTCAACAAATAAATCCTTAACGCAATTTATTAACAAAAAACACAAAGCGTTTTCACCACAATTATATGCGGCTTCATCAGAGGTGAAATGATGTAACAAGAAAAAACACTCCATAAGTATCCCAGGAACAGGAAATGACATTTTCCAATTTCCTGAAATTCAATAATGTTGCATATTATGATCAAATCTGATGGCGCCTCTGCGCTCTCATACTGCAAAACATTTAAATATTGTGCAGAGAACCAGCTCACATGAATAAAAATAAGATTAAAAATGAAAATAAAAGATGAAAGTGTGCATCAATTATAAGTGTAAAATGCTACACTTAACATCCAATGTTTAAAACATAAAAAAATTTTATGTATTGAAAATATATTACATAATTATGAGATTAAAAGAGTTATAAAAGTTAAATTAACAAACCACCTCTACTCAAGTTGATAGTGCCCATCAAATTACAACGGTACTTCTTATTACACATCACTACTTATTGCTTGTATCGCAGACAACTATTGTATGTATAATCCATAAATACATTTCAAAGCTTTCAAACCCCATCTATAGACAATAAAAACATTATATATACATGTTTTAACAAGTGTAAATACCTATAACTAAGACATTTATTGGCAAATTAATTTATCTAAGATAACTTCTTAGTTTCAGTACCGATGTAATATTACAGTTGCTATTAAGTCCAGGATGTCCAGACGCAACTGCCATTCTAATTCTCGATTCTCCAAAATTAATGAGAATGGGCCACCCCTAATTTTCAGTGGTACATGGTCAATAGCCATGAAGTAAAAACCATGACCTGGATTCAATTCAATGTGTTTTGCCAATGCGTTATCACTCTTGCCGTTCTTGATGGCATACATGTGTTCATACATTCGGTCTCGGACCCTACGGTCCGTCTTTCCGATGTAGGAGAATGTGCAGCACTATGACCGATTTCACTATAGAATGTGAACTACTGAGGGAAATGTTTAAGAACCGAGGGTACCCTGACCAAATGTTACTAGACCTGATTGAGGAAGTTACTAATAAAAGACTTAATGGTTTTTATAAACCTTTATTAGTACAAACAGTCCTTATACAGGTTGACTCCACCATTGATGAAATACCTGTTGGGCTGAATTCCAGGAATGATGAGTTTGTGGCGATGACATCTTTAGGTAAGGAATGTGACTTTTCTTTAAGTTTCATTACCACCTTTAGTAGAAATTCTAAAGGAATTCTGGCTATAATACGTAAGAACTGGCACTTTATAAACTCAAATTCCTTTCTGGCTGAAAAATTAGGTAGCACGCCTAGGTTTATTTTTAGGAGATCTAATAACCTTAAGGAAATGGTACAAAGGGACACGTCCCAATATATATTTAACAAAAAGAGAGGGATGCAGCAATGTGGCTTTTGTAAGTTTTGTAATAGGGTCAAAACAGGTGAAACACTTATGGTGAGGGACAGAAAATATCTTATTCGCTTCCCATTAAATTGTGAGAGTAAATCCATTATATACATAGCCATGTGTGATTGTTGCCAAGCGTTCTACATCGGAAAGACGGACCGTAGGGTCCGAGACCGAATGTATGAACACATGTATGCCATCAAGAACGGCAAGAGTGATAACGCATTGGCAAAACACATTGAATTGAATCCAGGTCATGGTTTTTACTTCATGGCTATTGACCATGTACCACTGAAAATTAGGGGTGGCCCATTCTCATTAATTTTGGAGAATCGAGAATTAGAATGGCAGTTGCGTCTGGATGCGTTTAGACATCCTGGACTTAATAGCAACTGTAATATTACATCGGTACTGAAACTAAGAAGTTATCTTAGATAAATTAATTTGCCAATAAATGTCTTAGTTATAGGTATTTACACTTGTTAAAACATGTATATATAATGTTTTTATTGTCTAAAGATGGGGTTTGAAAGCTTTGAAATGTATTTATGGATTATACATACAATAGTTGTCTGCGATACAAGCAATAAGTAGTGATGTGTAATAAGAAGTACCGTTGTAATTTGATGGGCACTATCAACTTGAGTAGAGGTGGTTTGTTAATTTAACTTTTATAACTCTTTTAATCTCATAATTATGTAATATATTTTCAATACATAAAATTTTTTTATGTTTTAAACATTGGATGTTAAGTGTAGCATTTTACACTTATAATTGATGCACACTTTCATCTTTTATTTTCATTTTTAATCTTATTTTTATTCATGTGAGCTGGTTCTCTGCACAATATTTAAATGTTTTGCAGTATGAGAGCGCAGAAGCGCCATCAGATTTGAACATAATATGCAACATTATTGAATTTCAGGAAATTGGAAAATGTCATTTCCTGTTCCTGGGATACTTATGGAGTGTTTTTTCTTGTTACATCATTTCACCTCTGATGAAGCCGCATATAATTGTGGTGAAAACGCTTTGTGTTTTTTGTTAATAAATTGCGATAAGGATTTATTTGTTGAGCTGCTTTCTTGCTGACAAGGGCCTCGGATTTGTTTTATTTTTGGTTATTTTTTAATTGTTACTGGTGTGAACGCATTAGTCACCAACAGAGAACAGCTGCGGAAAAGCCAAAATGAGTTGGTAAAACTTCGGAATGTCTTCTTAACACATCAACTTCCACAATAATAAAGTTATTTGTTTAAACAACTGGACTGCCTTCACACAAGGCAGATTCCCTCATTTTAAATAGGCAGCAAGATAATGGATTTTCATTCATCTGCTATGTTGAATGACCCTCTAGAAATTTTGTGTTTTTTTCCCCCTTAGGTGCCAAAAAAAGAAACAGATTAAGAAACTCAAAGGTTTGTGAATTATGTATTTAACAATAATGGGAGTAGTTCTTACAGCTCATGCAAAATATACACATTAGCACAGCTTTAGCCTTATTGCAATTTTATGAGTACACAAAATGAAAATAAATCAAAGCAGTGAAGAACAAGTTAGAAATAAATGAACATTTCTAACAAAAATATGGAGGGCAGAAAGAAGGGATTAATAAGTTGTTACTGTTGACATTTGTATACAATAACCAGATAGCAGTTTCTATTTGAATACTAATAAATGAGTCCAGTAATCATTGTCACAAAACATATAAACTCTTTCACTTCAGCTGTTTTGTTTTCATGTATAAAGGACATGAATGAATAATAATTTTATAAAGAGAAGTACCAGCACATTTCAATATCCAGCAGCCTTGCTTCCATTTTCATTAGGCCGATCAAGAATAAAAAGTCTTTTGCCTCATACCTCAGCTTAAAAATTTTAGATTTCCTGTACCAGACTTCATAGCTTCAGAGGTGTACACTAGGCTACTATAACCCCTACTGTTTTAGTCCATCTATCCACAAGGATCTGAGGAGCTACACTTAGGGCACGTTTAACTCATTCACTCCAATGGATCTCTGGAACTTTGCACTATAACTTCCAATGGGCGGAGCCTACGCCTTTTGAAAGAACCAAATTATGTCCTCACATTTCAAACAAATGTTCATATCTCTGGAACCATAGGGGTTATGAAAGAAGTATAAATGACAAACACGTCAGCACAAACTATTTTTATAGTGGTAGAGTTCTTTCGGTTCTAGGTTTCAAACCGAAATGTATGTCACAGTAAACACAGTAATTAAGTTTGTAATATTTTGTAAAGAACTTACAACATCAAAGCAACCACTCAAGTTACACGCATATTGTCATCATCATTTTATTCATCTAACTGAGAGCTTTCATATGAGACTACAGAGTTTTGTCTGTGTTACTTGGTTGTTGAGATATTTATAAAAATGTGAAAATTATATCTATATAAGTTAATATCGTAAAAACAACAGGTAATTTCTATTTACCTGCACTAAACAGAGGTCTGATGTTAATGCAGTTGAGTTTGCTATTGTGCAAGCTTTAAGATGAAATATTTTAAAAACTTCTACATAGCATGGTTTTGGAATTATTGATGCAAATATGAACAACCAATATTTGACACTTAGAGGCGTTAGTGGGAGTTAACTGCAGATGCACCTGGAGGTGTCACTCAGATGTAATGAGGTGATCCCCGTGCCAATGAGCAGTTTAGATTTAGAGAGAGTTAAGGAACTACTTTGATATTCCATAGACACGTGATCCTTTGGAAGAGCCATCACTCTAGACAAAAAGTCTGTTAATATAATGATGTAGAGTGAGATCCTTAGAATGGGCATTGGTGATGTTACCACTTTTAGGCACATGTAAAAAGGTCAAGCAATGTAGACTAGTCTGTAGCCTTGAAGGCTAAGTAGAAGAGAACATGTCTCAGCCTGTACTGAGGTGGAACAGAATGATATGACTTTTACATAGTATGTGTAGCTCAGGGAACTCATACTTGAGGGTTTTCTTGGTAAGGAAGCATTCCTGTCTAGATGGGCAATATGCCTGGATAGATTCATGCTAAATAAGGCATTGTATTTTATGAGTCTAAGAAGGGAGGATTAGAGAGGGGTAATAACATCTTTGGACCATAAGGCTATAGTTTGAGTTATGAACTGCACTAGGAAGAAGGGCTTCCTAAAGACAGTGGATATGCGGAGGTCAAATGTGAGTTCTTTACCCATGAATATGTATCTAAATACATCTTGACAGAACTCATTATAAAATAATCCAAGGACTGTCACACATAATTAATGCATTATTTATTTCAACCTTCTGTGGGCATTCCCATAACATTCGGCTACCCAACTGTTCCTCTTAGAAAGGTACAAAATATATTGAATCTTTGACCACTCACAATTACTTTACTGTGCAGTGTCATTTACAAGTACCTTCTTACCTCCCACTGATGCCATAAACATCTGCAGTCTCCTGGAATTTAAAGCTCTGGTACTGTGATGTGTCTAGAATGTCAGGAAATACAAAATCCATTGACAAGACACAGGAAATAAACATGGATGAATCAGTCCATTTAATGCCTCTGTTTACACTAAATCAAATTAAAGCACTGTTTTGTGGCTATAGGAAACCAAAGTAATCACAGCATATTTAAAAGCAAGACAATAATAAAAAATCAGAGTGAAGACTGGAATTTGATTTGCAACAGTAAGGATACATCTGGGGGAGCCTAGAAAGGAAAATATAATGAAATGGAGTAGAATTTTGAAAAAAGTATGAAAATATTCGGTATGGAAGATGTGAATTCAGAGAAAATTTGCACATCATTCCCAAGGTACAAAAACTGGGCTAGGCTAGACAGAAGCATATTTTACAGGAATATGTGCATTTCATTCAATGTTTTGATAAACATCCAAAAATTATTTCAGATCACATGTAAATAATAACTAAAATAGTAATGCAGGGTAATGAAATAAAAATGAGACATTTGTGCTTCTCCACCTACCTGTTAAATACAAAGGAATTTAAGGAATGGGTAATGAATATTGTTATTTATTATGGAAGATATACATTTCTTTTGAAAATATAGTTAAGGAGTAGGATACGATTAAAGTGATTTTAAAAATATGATATGAATAAAAGAAAAAGAAATATGGTTAAGAAGTAACAATAATTATTTAGAGGGTCTGAGAAAGGTTAAAAGTATTGCAGAATGGGCAAATCTCACAGAACAAGAAGAGATGCATTTGCAGAGTGCTGAAGGGAAAACAAGGGACTACCTCAATAATATCCATGAGTTTCGAACAATTGTAAGTTACTGTATTTTTTTTATAATAGTTACAGACACAAAAAACATTTAGCAGAGTGGCTCTGGTAATAGAAAGTAAGTAGGGTTGCTGGCAAGCATAGGTCGCCTATAACAAGGAAAATAACCGGAGATCCTGTAGCGATTGTTGTGTCTTTCAGCTTTTCCTGGTTAGGGGTCGCCACAGTGGAACTCCGGTCTGCTAATGAGTGGTAGTTGATATTTAGGTGCCGGGTTACCAGCCCTGATGCACAACCTTCAACAAAGGTACGCCCATTCACGCATGTCTCCACGCAGAAGACGCTCTGAGAATTGAACCGGACAGCGTCTTACTGTGAGGCGACAACGCTACTGCAGCACCACCACCGCAGCCTCAGATATCCTGTAGCGGTATTACAAATATTTTAAAAATTTAAAATTTTATGAAATTCAGTATAAAGCAGAGAAATGTGGAAATCAAGAAAAAGTGCAAATGACAATTTTTTTTTATAGAGGAACTAAATATGCAAAGGTTAGAGGTAGATGAGGCTCAATTGCTAACAGAATAGGAGGAGATGAGATAAAAATGGTGATGTTTAACCAATCTACAGGAAAGTCTCCAGGAAAACATAATATTCATATGGAGGTTTGGAAGCTAGGAGGGAAGAAAGTGATAGAGATCTGGAAAGATTTGTTTAACAGTAATTAAAAGGAAGAGAAGCACCAACATCCTGGAATAAAGTGGTAGCCGTTATAATTCTTAAAGATAGTAAAGACATATCAGATCTTCATATTGGCCCATTTCAATTCTAAACCACGATTATAAAGTGTTTACTCTATAAAGGCTAAATGAATGGCAAATGTGATGCCAAAATTCATAAATATAGATCAATGTGTTTTCTTTGGTTCTATATTACTTTGTCAAATGTTCACTTCAGTGAACAACTGTTCAACAAACAGAAAGCAGTGAACATTCATTTAAGCGAATGTTCACATCTGTGAATGGTTTATCCAGGGAATAGAGTTAGATGACCAAGTTCAAAGTTTGCCCTTTCCTCCACTGTAGTACACTCTCAGAGTTGGTATATATAAGTAGGGTGTGTGTGGGTGCAGCCCCCAAATTGGGGTCGTGGGGGTGCAGACTCCACCTGGATGGGTTTGATATACTGCATAGTGTGTATAAATTTTAAGTATTGACCAAGTAACTGTTTCCTGGGTAAACCATTCACTGATGTGAACATTCTCTTAAATTAATGTTTGCTGTTTTGCGTTCATTGAACAGATGTTCACTGAAATGAAAATTCAACAAAGTAATACAGACCCATTTTTGGGGGGGAGCAAACATTTAACAACATTAATAGAAGAATAATGATTCAGAGGGAAGAAGAATGCAAGGAAACAAACAGTGTTGTTGGCTGGTCACGATGCAGAGAAAGCATTTGACAGAGTAAGCTGGGATTTTAAGAGAAGGGCAATGGAAGTATTTGCATTCTCTGATAAAATTATAAGGTTGATTAAAAGGATATATGAGGGACTGGAAGCAAAAATTAAAGTGGGCAGATTCCTCTCTGATTAGTTACATGGGATGGGTCCCCTCTTTCCCCTTTGTTATTTGAATTATATTTAGGACCATTGGCAAAGAAAATAAGGTACTCAGAGGTTCAAAGATATAACTGGTGTGGTAATGAAGAAAAGTTGGCTTTAATTGCAGGTGATATTATTTTATAACTGATAAAACCTGAAAAAGACATTTCAGTGTTGTGGAACATTTTGAAATAGTGTCAAGTCTTTTCAAGACACAGATTTAATGAAGGTAAAACAAAGGCAATACCTGTAAATTATGTACCTACACATGAAAAATCACAAAGCAGGCTGGTGTTACAATTATACATGCAAGATAAAAACTATAAACATGATTCAACATGTACTTTAAACTTAGTATTTTGACAAAAATCATAAAGTGAATTAGAAGAAAAAAATCAAGAATTAGATAAAAAAATTAGATAATCAGCTTTTAACCTCAGAAAGCTGGTTATTGAAACCATTTTCAATCATGTTTTATAGTTAGTTTGTTTTTATCTTGCATGTATAATTGTGGAGCAAATAGGGAGTCTGTACCTTTAAATGCCTATGGTGTTTTTTTACAAATTGGTTTGTAATGAGTATTTAAGGAGTGGCGTGGAGGCACTCTGTTTTTTCTGAAGAAGTCAACTGTAATCTGTGACGAAAGTGCTTAAGAATAAATTGTATCCTTGTTTCTTGTAACACCAGCCTGCTTTGTAATTTCTCAGTTGGTGTTACTTGGTTGGGTACCTACACAAGTTATTCAGCAGTATTGATATTTATGGGGAAATGATACAATGAAGTTCTTAGGAGTATGGATTAAAAAGGGATCTGTTATGGCAGCTAAGGATATGTGGGAATAGATTAAACAAAAGATAAAACAAAATCGGATAAACTATAAGTTCTGCTTTATGGATATGGCAAGATACAAGCACTGAAAATGTTTTAGTCCCATTAGTTTTATAAGCAGGTCAAGCATATTTTTATCAACCAGAGGAAAAGTTGTGGATAGCAATCAGTAAAGAGTTTAAATATTTTATCTGAAAGGGGAAGAAGGCTAGAATCAAATGGGATAATTTAAACTTTGCAATAGAATAAGGTCATTTGGGATTACCTGATCTGAAGGGGTATATCAGAGCTACACAGTTAGGACTCCAAAATTAGAAAAAGCAGAAAGATATAATTAAAAGTGGAAAGGGATGATGATGATAAACTGGGGAGTGCTCAAGAAACAAGGAGAGACTGTGAGTTTGGTTGCAGACCGTTAAGATGAATAACAATAATCATATAGAATATTATATTCATAAAGTAGCAGAAAATATTCTAAGAAGTAAGCCAACATGGGAATGGAGAAAAAAGATTCTGCTGATAGGGATAACTGCAATAAGAGGAGGATGTAATTTACTCAAGAAAACTAGCAAAGAAACCAAGGAGCAAATAATTAGAGAGGGAGAGGTAACAGAATGGGAAGAGGCCAAGAATTAATTAGGACTGCAGGTTACAGATTGCCTTCCCTACCAAGGATTGATATCAGAATATAGGCAAAGAGAAAGAAATGTGGGGGGGGGGGCACAT
The DNA here is from genome assembly GCF_019279795.1 of Protopterus annectens. Classification (NCBI taxonomy): domain Eukaryota; kingdom Metazoa; phylum Chordata; order Ceratodontiformes; family Protopteridae; genus Protopterus; species Protopterus annectens. The sequence continues at coordinate 149,166,815 of NC_056733.1, read as the reverse complement.
TAGTAGAGTTTTTAGAATGTAGAACAAAAGCTACTATTAAAAATGGTAGGGCATATAAAACACTGCATAACTATAAGAATCAATCAGAGAAGTTTAGAAAGGACTGAACAGAGAGACTGGATAAGCAATTCACAAAGAAGCAGTGGGAGGACATATTTATGGCTCCCACATATGCAGGGAAGGTCTAGAAAATTTAGGATCTTTTCTTGGAAATGTTTACATAGGCATTTTTATACTGCAAACAGCCTCTCTGTTTCTTCTGGTGGATTACAAATATTGGAGGTATGATTGAAAACATATTTTTCAGAGTGCAAGGAGTTAGCAGACTTAATTCCCTGCAGACTTCTCTGTCAGAAAAATGATGTGAACAAATTGGTGTAACTAAGTAAATTATTTTTTGAGCTGTGATACAGAATCAGAATTGCCTAGACATAGTAAAATCCTGCTGCGTTAAATTCTGGTTGCTGCCTAAAAAGCAGTTACTAGAACATGGAACTCAAAGTCAAAACAAAACGTACAAGTAGTGAATATAGTAACAGATATAAAGGAGCTGGAAGTGGGAACTTTAGAAACGGGTAGGAGCAAATTACATTGAAAAAATGAGAATTGTGGAACTAATCCATGCAGAATAATGTTTTGGAGGAGGAATGAATTTAAGGAAAGCCAGGAATTGAGTGAGCTATGTAATGTTTGACTCACAGTGTTAAGTGATATATAATGTTTGCAACTGGAAATATGTCAATATGGTTTGTTTCCATCTGTGTATGTATGACCGCCAGTGTCATAATTGATAATTCACTAATGATGTTTCTTGTTAAAAAAAAAAAAAAAAGCACATGTTAAACTGCAACTATTACTCAAATTAAGCAATTCCACAACCATTGCAATCCCGTCCCTATCACCAGTGTTATCATCACTTGATAAGTACAGAAAACAAAATGGGAACAGAAGCAGTGAAGGCAGAAAGTAAAATTACATGTTCTTGTTACAGATGAGAAGGAACAAGTCAAGAGATTAACAAGCTCAAACTGGAACTCCAGAAGGGAAAACGTGCAAGAGCTGAATAAACTATCTGAGGTAAAAAATTAAAATGGAGTAACAAAAGTAACACAATCTAATCAAAGGGGAACAGGCTGCAAATGCAGAATGACATCCATCATTCTAATGGTATTATTTCTACGGCAAGAAAAATTGTCTGCCTAGTGACTTTATATATCTGAAAATCATTTGGCAAGCATTTCCATTCATACTGCTGCCCTGTGTATAGAAGCTTTTAAAGTCAAACTTTAATGACAGTGTATTATTTAAAAAAAAAAAAAGATCTAAAAATGAGTTATTTTTATTTTTAGTCATTGTAAAACAGAAAGCAATAACTGGAAAATATAAGTGACTGTCATCTGCACAGTGAGAAGGATTCAATATGAATAACAAAATGCTCATCACCTAAGCAGTTAATGCTGTGAAAATCTACTCTCCTGAATTAAATTTCTTCTGAAGCTAAAGAGATATAATTATTATAGATCTAGTGCTACCCTGACAGTAAATCATAAAGGCAAATGGAGATAGGGAAAGTCGATCTCTATAGCTGATAGAATTATTTTGTTAAACTAGATAAGAAATATTAGGTTTTCAGATAATTAACTCATCTGTGATAGGCTAGTTGTATACTAGATCGCTTGTTCAGATTAATGATAGATATTATTCATCTTAATTGTTATTAAAACCTTTAAAAATATGTACTTTAATTGCATCTTCATGTAAATATTCTCAGAAAAGCAAAAAGTAAGCCAACCATGTAGCATTTAAAACTTGGGAAAAATCTGTTTAAAACATGTTTAATGAGCTTTGCTGGTTAGGACAGAAATCTCTGTGAAGTGGTCCTTTCAGAATCTTTTATCAGCCATCATTTCTGATAGAGGTACTGTTACTATGGTAACCCTCAACTGTTAGCTAGCACAGCAGTAAAAACAGAATTACACAGATAACTTGCCTTTCCACTAGTATATCCCCAGAACAGTATAATGTCCTTCTTCAGACAATGCTACTTCTTTAATACTACTGTCAAGTCCCTCACCTGTACAGTAATTTAAGACAAACTGTAAAAAAATCATTTGGCCATAAAAAAACTACAGTAGAACACTATTACATTTGCTACCTTCATTTCATTCTGACATGCTCTCTCTCTCTCTCTTTTTTCTTAGCAGTACACTCCCTATAATGAAAGTGCAATGAAGTGGCAGTGATAATTTACCCAATTATTAGATTTTATAATCTCTTTTCATTAATTACCCTTAAAGAAATACTTAAAAACCCGTGGCTAATTGCTAAAATACTGCATTATTTTATCTTATTTCAAATTATTTAAGAAAGACAGACTGAACTCATGAGATAATTTTCAGGTATGACATCTCCACATAATAATGAGATAATAAAGATATAATACATGTTAAAATGCATAAACTATTACAATTATAAAAATAAGTGGAAACCGGTAAAGATTTATGCGTTGGCTATTACCAAAGTGAAACTCATCCCAATAAGACCTGATTGTTTTTCCTTAGATATTCTGTGCCCCTTAGCTTAGTCATGTCAAAACAAATTTTGTTTATCCAAAAAGAATTTAAATTGCACAGAGACAGAGGATGTAACTTTGACATATTCCATCTCCCATGTCACATTTTTCATAAGTTAAGGCATACTGGCTTACTGAGAACTGAAAAATCTAATAAGAAAAGGTATTACTTCTGTTTTCAATTAACACAACTTTCTTATTTTATTCTGATATATTTGTTTATATATTATTTACACATTATTCTACTACCAGAATGCATATGCAATATTTAAAACATATATTCCTTAGCCAGTATATAAAATTCCTTTTCACATAGTAGTTTCTTTGCAAAATTCTTCACCAAGTAGACATACATATATTTATATACATATAGCTAGATATCTTTCAATTGCACGCGTGCGTGCTCTCTCTTTCTCTCTCTCTCTCTATATATATATATATATATAAATATATATATATATATATATATATATATATACACACACACACACACACACAGACATATATATATATATATATATATATATATATATATATATATATATATATATATATATATATATATATATATATATATATATATATAAAATCATATGTATATATAATTTATTTATTTATGTATTTAGTTACGGTTTATAAATAGTTAATCATACTGAGCTACTCATTTTCTTTCAACATGGGAGATCTGAAATAGCAGGAAATGAAGCAAACTGCTCATAGTCAAACTAGAGCCATATAGTAAGCATTAAGATAGGAGTTGATAATATGTAAACCCATGTATTTGCAGTTTAGAATTAAAAACTCAAAGAATGTCCTGCATTGGTAAGAGAACATGACACATGCTGAATGTGATGCATCACCATTAGGACTGCTAGGTAAGTACTTATCCCTGATAAGGTAGGACCATAATATTCCCAAATGGAAATATAAGTTGGTGCATCTCTTCCTCAGAGAAAGGAACAATGCAATGCACTTCTGAGGTCTCATTAAGTTTTAACCTTAGAACTGATGCATAGTTAAAGGTAACAGAAATTAAACAAGACAAATAAATAAATACATTTCCAAACAGATCCAAAGAAATCAGAGATTTGTGGAAAACTGACAGTCCTGTAAGTTAATGAGGTATCAGATGTATAGCTGCAATAGGAGGACACCATTTTTAAACACCTACATGACTTATGGGGGAAAGGAAGTAATGATGTTTAGGGACATCAGTGCCTTTATTTCATTTTCTACCAAACACCTAGATGAAAGACTGCATTTTTATTTGTCTAAATTTCCAGGCATATTCTAAAATCACTTTGTATATACAAAACCGTCATTTCTTTCTTTCAGTATACTTGCAGGTTTATAGGCTTTTTGAATAAACTAGTTATCTCTTATTGTTTTCAAGAAACATTTTGTGAGCAACTTTTACTTTCTCTTTCTTAATACACTTGCTATAAATTTTTAACAGGTGTATATGTGTTGTCTGACAATACCCGACTTATTGACAAGGATCATGGCTGATCTGTTTCATGACACATAAAACATCGTCCAAAACAGCTTGACCATTAATTATAGAAACAACACAGCAGAGTGATAGACAATACATCGAAAAAGGAAACACATTTCCTTATGATGTACTGCTCATAACCCTTCTCCACATTCATCTCAAATTTGTCTAAATAGTGGTATAAGAATGGATTTTTGTAAGGTAAACTGTATATTAGAGTTAGAGGATTAGACAGGGTTAGGTTTAGCAAGAATTATTAAGGTGGGCTGAGGGGATTCACCCCAGCTCCACCTTAGCAATACATACTAACCTTATTCCTGGTCCTGCCCCTAACACTAATGTGCAGCATACCTTAAAAAAGCCCTTTTCATAACATTACCACAGTACATGACAGGTTGGACACTGATCACTGGCACACATAGACATGCCTATAACAGCTAACCCTAAAACACTCATACGCATACACACACTAAATGCATCCCCTTATCTAATACTTACCCGAACCCTAAAACCCACACATTCACACAAAATCTCCTTGTCAAAATATTAACTGAAAGTTACCATAAGGAAGACCAAAGCCAACACAAACTCACTCAAATCACAGTTCATACAAATGTTATTTCACTCAATACATATGACAGCACACTAGCATCACAAACATGTGCTGTAATCCTGATAATATTCTATGTGTCCTTCAGTTGCAATCTGAGGAGCTGACTTTTCAAATTGTGCCCCAAGTTGTTAACTTTTCCTGCAAACAAAGTTGTGTTTAGTAATCAACAAACCTGACCTCAGTGCTGCTCAGCTACTGCAAATGATGGTCCCATAACAAACAAGAACAGTAGATAACACCATTCAGCTGTCTGTTTGTCTGTCCATCACAGAGGCCTACAGTTTACAGGACATAGTCAGCCCATTGGCCAGAGCCAAAGCTAGGTTAACTGGTGTCACTGAGCAGTCCCATGACTTAGACTCATTTAAAAAAAAGTTGACCAAAAAAGTTTTCCCAAGTTGAGAAGAAAAAAAAGGTCTCAGAATTGCAAGCTCCTTGCTAGCAATGGTTATACAGATACCTAGACACATGCTGCTAAAGCTACAACACATTTATTACATTCAGTTGAGGAGCTGTGTTATCAGCTGCAACTTCTTAAATGAATCATGATACCACAGTCATAAATGACTGGGAGCTATTCAGCACTGCCAAAGGTGTTACCTTAATGATTATGTCCAAGGCAATGGCCTCTTTCATTTGACTTTAGTTATAATGTTAACATAGACCACAATCATCACTTATCCTTGTATGACATCTGCTGACCGCGGGGCAAAATAAATCATAGTTACAATAACTTTATGGATGCTTATACAATCATCAAGGTTTGCCTTAAAGGAAGTGAAGGTATCACCCTTTTTCACATGTAACATAAGATTATTCTAGAGGTTGGAGAAGCACTGAGAAATAAGTATGTCCCTCCAGCATGTCTTATTTATTTGGTGATGGTCCCTCAAGTACTGTATCTGAATGTTTGCGGAGTCATGTTTTTTAGGTTTTTAGCAGATTAAGAAAGGCTTGGACATTAACTGTATAGAAAGTTATACATAAATCAAAACAGTGGAGCCTTTAAGAGACAGAGTAAAGGAACAGAGCTTGATAGCTGAGAAACTCGATTTCACTGATATTATTAGACAGGAATTTTGTGACAATTTTTAGTTGTATGACACATTCAGATTAACAAAAGACTACAGCCATGCATTTGCCTTCATGCAGGAGGTTTCTTTTAGATGTTACATTCAGATTAATGCATACATACTAAAATTGGGATTATATTCTATATTTGGTCTGATCAAGGCAAGGTAAAGAGGGCCACTTCTTTGACCTGGCTGAAACACCTTTTGTTGTAACTGGCCTACATATAAGGATTTCCTAATTACTATTGCTATGCAGTGGTGAAAAGATAGAGAGCTGTTTACAAAGGTGCTTTGACCTCTATCTATCACATCATTCTGGAGTGAGTGTGCTCTATACCATAAGCAGCTTTTGAGATTTGTTTACTAAATATGACAATGTTGCAGTTTTCTAGATTTAATTAAAAAACATATATATAGATCATTGATTTATATGGTTTAGTCCTTGCTGTAGTAATACAGTATAAAATGCTGAATTAATGATGGCATCTAGTTTGCAGGACAAATTCAGTCAGTCATATCTCTGGATTATATAGAGCTAGAAGTCTGAAACAAAAGAGGTCCCAGTACTGAGCCCCATGGAATGCCACGAGTCATGCTTTGTTTTCTTAGGTGGCATCTGTTACTTTAATTACATGGGTTCTACCTGTCAGCCAGTTTCCTATTCATCTCGCAGCATTAAGGTCTGCATTTAGGCTTTATAAGATGAACTACAATTCCAGCATGGTTATAGTGTCAAAGACCTTGGTCAGATATGGGTATGCTGTACGAGCAGTTTGACCACTATCTTCAGCTTAAGTGGCTTTCTCAAAGAAGTGCACTGAATTAAGTAGCCATAATCTCACTTTGACCAAACCACATCGGTCTGGGTCTAGAACAGCAAATGAGTAGCACCGTTCTGAAATAATTCATAACATTTGTGTGTTACCTCTAAACTGTCTGATGTAATAATCAAAGGAGTCATGATTATCCTTAGCTTTGGATGATAACTTTAATCTGTGTACCACTCTGATATTCCTTAAGGTAACTTTCAGATATTTGTTGACCTTTTAATAGACTCTTTAATATGGACAGTTTGTGATTTACTATAGACCTATAAATACTTTATTATTTACTTACAGTGTTTATAAATGCTTTCATACCATCAATGTGGTTTACTTTTTAAAACTCTCAGTAAATCATTCTGAATTGGTCAACAGAGTTTATGCTGTTTAAAGTTGGGAGTAAAATTCATTGGTATAAGTGACATCTGAGGCTATATGGAGGCTGGAAATCTTGCAGTTCAGTTTTGAAAGTTCATCATGAATTGTTAATAGTTTGTCTTTTTAAAAGTTCTCTTATTCAGAGCAGTTGATTGTGGTTGGTTTATAAGCACTTAAGAGTACTGAGTAACTGTGATGAACTTTGACAAGATATGTGTACATTACAGGAGTTCTGCAAATAGATTCAATGTTAGTGAAGTGGAGTAAAAGAGATTTTGACCCCCCTAGGGGGCTGGATAATTATCTGTATAGGTGAGTTAGCTTTACTAAAGCCAAGAAACCTTTGGAATATGTATTTCTTGTGCTTCAGATGCCTAAATTAATTAATGGATCATGAAGAGATGAAATCCCCTGTGCCTTCATCCATCCTTTCTTTCAACTTTTTCATCCCTTTTACCTTACTTATTGTAGGACCAGTGCCTAAGGTGTGGATACAGTTTTTATTTTACAGTACCACTAAAACATGAGGAAGACAAAGCTTTCAGATTGAAGTTTGGTTGCTATCTAATCAGAAGACCTTGTCCATGTTAAATCTGAATTTTTCTTCTAGACACAGAGCTGGGGGATTTTTTTCTATCTGGAAAGTTCTTAATACATGGTATTGGTGAAGCAGTATGTAAAATATTTAAAAAATAATGATAGACCGGTCTCAGAACTCTTTTTTTTTTTTTTTTTTTTTCTGAACATCATAGATACAATACCACTCGCATTTTACAAACATTCTAACTACTTTTACTGTTTTGTGTGTTTATTACTATACACACTGTGAATTTAGTTTGATTTGTGATAGCGATGAGCACAAGAGCAATGCAGAAAATTGATCTCTGAGACTTTTGATTTTTCAAATATACATAGCTAGTGTGTGTGTGTGTGTGTGTGTGTGTGTGTGTGTGTGTGTGTGTGTGTCTGTGTGTGTGTGTGTGTGCCTGTGTGTGTGCCTGTGTGTGTGCCTGTGTTTGGGAAGTGAATATATTCTTTTATGTAAAGACTTAGAGATTGATAGACAGACAAACAGACAGAGGACACCTGGACAAACACACAATGTTATTTTACATGCCTGAAAGTGCAGTGTCAGGACTATGTTCTTTCTGTACTAAGGAAAGATTTTTAGAAGACACAGTTACTAAGTTTGCCATTTGAAGGAAACTTTCATTTTGGTTGTATTTATTTTAGGTTAAGCAGTTTTACTGACAGCACATTTGATCAAATTATACTTTCATCTGCAGTATTGTCCTCAATTTACTCTTCCAAAATATGCTGTCTCTGGGGTCACTGCTATCACAGAACTCTATAAGAGTATTACAGTATACATACATAGAAACACATATGAGAATGAAGGTCATATAAAATTAGACATAGTATACACCACCTCTAATACAAACAGTGTTGTTACAGAAGACATAAGAACATGCATCTTTAATTTGAGGAGGATATATATTTGGGATGGAAGTGAAAACCCGTAGATGGAACTTTTCTAGAAATGTTTCTAGAACAAAGGGCTAGAGTATATTAGTGTTGCTGCTTCTTAGCTCCAGAAATCAGTGTCTGATCCTCCTGTCAAAATTATTTCTTTGTAGACTTTGTATCACTGCCCGATTGCAACCATGGTCACAACAGTTTACTCTGAATTATTTGGTTTCCTCCCAGAGGCATGCTGATTTTGATGAGTCATTTCTTAACAAAAAGTAGTGAAGACCCCTCCTTCTTCTTCTTTAGTCCCTTTTCCAGTGGAGTCTTTGTCTTGCTTAGTGAAAGCAATTCACTTAAGAAAATGAAATAAATAAGTACAAAGCAATTACTATATTGCTAAATAAATGTAAGGTATTTAATGGTGCTAAGAGCGTTTAAATCCATTTTAATGATGCTACTGTGGTGAATTGAAGAAGTTCTCTAATAAAAATGCTAGAGCGTATGTCAGACAGCACTCTTCTGAATGGAGATTTTGCTGCAATTATAAGAACAACTTTTCCATTTAAACACAGCATGTAAAACAAAAATGTATTTTTTTCAACGCTTTTGAATGGAGATCATGGTACAGTGATGATTTGGAAATGTACTGTTTTCCCTACCATGGCGTAGTGTCAGAGTTGGTATATATAATTTGCAGGTGGTGGAGGTGCAGGGGGGCTTGTCCCCTGAAAAAGCATCAAAAAAGCTACATTTTTGTTTTATATGGTGCGTTTAAATGGAGAAGCTGTTCTGCAGTGCGATCTCCATGTTGAAGAGTGCTGCCTAACATGCACAAAAGCTGCTTTAATGTTACAAGTTTTGGCATTGTAAACGTTCGCTGATATGGGCTTCTGATCTTCTTGTCTCAATTATTTGAATTGTGATGTTCTGGTATTTCGATCATGTGAAGGTAATCCATGAATATTTATACATGTATGTACATCTCTCTCTCCATCTCTATGCATTCTATGGGCACCTACAAGAATGCATGGATCGTGCTATCCCAAGCAAAACCAAGACTCACTACTAAAGGAAACCAGTCTGGTGGACCCTTGCCATAAACAAGCTATACAATAGAAGGAGGAAACTAGTACAGAAAAGAGTAAAATCCCAAGAAAGGAAGACATCCCTTGTCAGTATCAGCAAGGAACTACAAAACTTCATAAAATCATCCAAGCGAGCTTTGAAAGAAAACTTGCCAAGGACTCCAAAGATAACCACAAGTATACCTATGTCAAGAATCTAAGTGGCAATGCTCAGATCTGCTTGGAGTTAGTGCTGAATGGCACAAAATACACTGAACCAACTGATATTGCCAACATCCTGGCAGACAGGTTCAGTACAAACTTTACCCCCCTCTCACCCCCAAAAGGGCCCATAACCATACCAGAAGAATGTATAGCCCCTGAAATCACAGACACTCAGGTTAAAATAGCCCTCTCCAAAGCCAAAAACACAGCATCAATGGGACCGGACGGTGTCCCAGTCTGCGTCCTACACGAGCTCAAAGATGAACTAACCCCTCACCTAAACACACTGTTCAAACTCAGCCTCTCCACAGGCTACGTACCCATAGAGTGGCGCACAGCAACGGTTATTCCACTCCACAAAGGTGGAGCCACAACAGACCCCAGGAACAATCACCCTATAAGCCTGACTAGCTTGGTCTGCAAGACTATGGAGCGCATCATCATAGAACTCATTAACAGAGACATTGGGAACCTCCAAACACTGACTGGACCCTACCCAGTTCTGCTTTACTAAGAGCAGGTCATGCCTCCAAAACCTGGTGGACTTCTTTGAGACAGTTACCAAGGGTATAGACGAGGGAAAGGTGGTACAGACAGCCTACCTAGACCTTGTAAAGGCCTTCGACACCATTCCCCATTCTGGTATTATAGACAAGCTCACCAGCCTGAACATAAACCCCTGTGTCACAAGATAGGTTGCCAACTGGCTCATGGACAGAACCCACATGGTGAGAGCTGCGGGAGCTAGGTCTGACTCTAAACCAGTTACAAGTGGCTTTCCCCAGAGCTCAGTCCTAGGACCCCTCCTGTTCAGCATATACTTCTCAGAGGTATAGACAAGCACAGGAGGACTATGGCTGACCAAGTTTGCAGATGACTGCAAACTAGGGGCTACAATTGACTCACCAGCTGACACAGACATCCTCCAAAAGGGTCTCACTGAAATGGATACCTGGTGTCAAAATCATGGCCTCAAGCTAAATGCCAAAACGTGCATAGTTGTTCCCTTTGGCAAGAAAGTACCCACAAACTACCACATAGGTGGTAGTCCCCTAAATATGGAACACGTAATAAGGGATCTGTGGACCCAAGTAGATAGTAACCTCTCCTTTGATAATCACATTGCCAAAGTGGTTAGAAAATCCCTCTGTGTGTCCCACCTAATCAGAAAAGGGTTTGCATCCAGATCAAAAGAGGTCATTGTGCCCCTCTACTCATCACTCATCAGATCCATCATAGAGTACAATGCCCCATTTGGGGTGTACCTTACAAGCCACCTGCAGCAGCTGGAAAGACCAGAGAAGTACCTCACCAAGAGGATCACTGGCCTCAAACAGATGCCCTATGCAGCTTGACTGAAGAAACTCCAGCTGTACTTGGTTGCATACTGTCTGCTCAGAGGTGATCTCTGCCTGACATACAAGGCCATGTCCAACCCAGAATTGATGGACATGCTCCACCTAAAGAAAACCTTATCCCCTTGAGCCACATATATATAGACACATATATATATATATATATATATATATATACACATTATATATATATATATATATATATATATATATATATATATATATATTTATATATATACACATATATATATATATATATATGTATATATATATATATATATATATATATATCTATATATATCTATATCTATATATCTATATATATATATATATATATATCTATATCTATCTATATATATCTATATATATATATATATATATATATATATCTATATCTATCTATATATCTATCTATATATATCTATATATATATATATATATATATATAGATATATATAGATATATATATATATATATATATATATATATATATATATATATATATATATATATATATTGTCCCTTCAACCAGCCCATTAGCTCATCTACCTTAAGCTACTTCTCTCCAGACTGTGTAACTTCAGACTAAGTATATGCAGGCTTTAATACCTGACATCTTGCACTGTGTATATACTAAACTATGGCACACTATACACCTGCTTTTGTTCCTTCTAGCTTTGTATGGTCTTTGATCTTTTGAGCTGTTGAACTCCAAGCTTTACAAATTCTAGTATGTGAAGGAAACTGAGTACAAGACATTCAAAATCATAAATAATACTGCTTCCCTCACACCTCCCTAAACTAATTATATTAACTTTATAAAGGTGCATTAGCTCAAAGTAAAAGGATATATTTGTTTTGCAAAAAAAAAACTACTGGTTCTGCCTCTTAGGAAGTGTAACCTTGAAGGTAATATATTTCACTTGTAGGAGAGCAGAGGGCCATAGCTTGTGGTATAATAACTAGGAACATTTTCATATTCTTTCTGTTTGGTCATCAATATAAATTAAAAGATGTCAAGCAAGCATTTCTGTTTATCTGTTATTCATCAACTGAGGTATGCAGAAATAGTGAATTGGGGAGTTCATCAATGTTTGGTATGTCTTGATCATGAGGGATAAGAAAACATTTCATACTGGATATTAATTTATCAGGCAAGCATGCAATATGTTCAACCATTTTATAAGTTTAAAATACAAATTTAAATGTAAAGTATGGAACATGCCTTAGCAATGGTAAATTCAGGAACTAATACCCATGTGTTTGAAATATGTTTTGCATTTAAATTATATTATTATTCACATCTAAGAAACAAAATACCTAACAGTTTGTAAGAGTTGGGAAGAATTACAAGGCTCTACCACTATTCAGATGAGTCAGTAAACCCTAAGAACAACATTGTAATGCAGGATTTTACTCTGCCTCATTCACTGCACAGTTTTGGAATTGATTATAAATAAGTAGGATGTGTGGGGGTAAAGCTCTCTATAGGGATAGACTCTTTGCTGTTTTGAAAAGAATAAATATTTTAAATATTTTGATAGCTTTCTGTCTTGCTTCATTGTAGACTACAATTCTCTTACAAAAGTATATTCTTGCAAAGAATGAATGTGCCCTGCCAATATTCACCTTTGCTTCCTGGCACTTAAGAGGAGAAACAGTTTCTATACACTTTTTGACATCATGACAAGTAATCCTGGTTGTCAGTTCACAGTAATTCCTTAATGTTAAAAGAAATCTCAGTATTTGCATATTGCTAAGCATCTCCGAAAAAAACGCTATATAAGCATACTGCTAATTATTTCACAGAAGTATATATTTTTTATTAATGCATTCTGCTTTGTGACAGGTTAGAATTATCCCAGCATTTGAGCAGTATATTCTAAAAGCTTCACAGGTAGCTGTCATATCTGCTTTCTTTCTGATGTTTTAGTATACAGCAATTGCCCTTGTCAGACAAATCTCACTATCTATGAAGTCAGCCATTTCATTCACTAAGTGGAAAATAATGTAATTAGATCCACATCTACACCATAATCTTCTTAATGCCATGTTTTCTAAACTGGTATACCAATGAGAATACTTTTAACGCCAATATGGTGCAGTTACTAACCAAGAGATGTTTGTTCCCCACACGTAATAACTAAAAGAGACCTAAAAGAATAAATATTAAAATCATTCTGCTGAGCCTGACTCACAGATAAGAACATATTTAAATATATCATTAGATTAATCAGTAGAGAACAGAACTAGAAGCTAAGAATATAAACAGCCAGACTGCTTAGCTTCATCTTAGATGCAACATTTCAAGGCTGTCAGTAATGATGACTGAGAAAAACATACATGATTACATATTTGCTACAGTCCTTTACTTTTGTTTATTTTCCAGAGTTCAATGCCACTTCTGATGACAATTTGGGTTATTTGTTTATTTGGTACACACACACACACACACATATGTATATATATATATATATATATATATATATATATATATATATATATATATATATATATATATATATATATATATTAATTCAGAAACTCATAGCACACTGTCTAAAGCAAGGGAATGTGATGAGTAATAACAGGCAAGAAGGATGATTAACAGACATGCATAACCCAACACATTAGCAGAAAAATAATGTGTTATACATCACATGCAAATGACTGCATAATAATATGCAAATTAGTTCAGTAATGGTAAGAAGAAGCATTGCATATGCAAATTATGCAGTCAGTAATGGAAGTATGATATATAAAGCTCTTAAGATTGTACAATGAGCCAAAGCACTCAGCTTTTTTGAAAACAGTAATTTTTCTGTGAAGAGATGTATGGGCTCCACGTGTTAATGGCTGACTCAGGAGACTGTGTCCATGAGGGTGCATGCCACTACCTTCTGGTTTCCAGAAAAGTCCACCAGTGGCTGACATACTATCACCTCCATGAATGAATAAGACACAGTTGACCACCACCATGCGATCATGACTATCACATTGCAAACAGACATGTGCCACCATCACATGGGATCAAGAGGGATGCATGGACTATCTGCTGCTGTGCACATGAATGCTTCTGTAGCATTAACTATCCTTGCTATGGGAACATTTCAGCATCTGACAGGAGGCATGATAGAGGTTTTGAAGTTCTTGGCCACACAATTCCTGCACCATTTCATTGATGAGAAGTTGATACACCTGGTTGGGCAAATATGGTCTCCAAAGAAAGCAAAGGAAAGAGTTTTAGTGCTGTGTTCTTTAACATGACCCATTTCTTGAATGTCCCATGGACCAATGACTGTACCCACATTGCTACTAAGGCACCATCTGCTCCATATGGCTTCTGATATAGTAACCAGAAGGGCTTCCACTCCATCAACTGCCAGATAGCTTGAAGTGGACTGAGTGTTTCATACAATGTGTTTGCATGCTGTCAAGACATTTTCTATGATTCCAACATCTGTCCCATATGTGATGTGTACCAGCATTTTGTGAGAAGGGTCATCTGGTTGTTAGGTACACACATTTTAAGCCATTGATGTCAGACAGGTCCAATCTCATGAGTATAGATAGTAGACCAGCTATAATGCTATTTGCTGTTGTGTGTTGCAGGTGATACTAGTGACCACTTTGAAGTCTGGTTGATAACCCCCATACACAGCCCTAGAAAGTGATAAACATGGCGTACACCACCACAGTGTTGTAAACATAGGATATTGATGAACACGTATTTAGATTGCTGAAGGCCCACTTCTTTTGTTTGAATATATTTGGTGGGATGCTACAGTAGGCTGTAGATACACACAGTAACATATTTGTGATTTGTGCATGCTACATAATCTGCTGCTAAAGAAACAGTAAAAGCAAGGGAAGTTCATAGCACTGGAAGACATATCTGTGCCAGCATTAGAGGAGGTTCTGTGTGAGTTATATTCAGAGGAGCCAGTTGCACTGAGTAGATGTGGACACAATACATCATGGCACTTCTAAAGAACTAGCTCAGGACAAATAGAACAAAACTGATGCATAGAATAACACTCTTGGTTTATGCATATAAATGCACAGATTTGTCACACTGTGCAACAGATAGCACCAAACTCACAATAGCCAGAGAGGTGGGCATGGAGCAGTAATCATCAACTGTACAGATTTGAGGAACATTCTCAGAGGACAGCAATGATAGTAGAGGTGGAGGGATCATGGGAGGTGCCTGTGATAAACACTTACACAGCTGGAACTTTATGTGTGCTCAGGATTCATGCCCTCCAGTGATATGTAGTGGAGCTTCTAGGTGCATAAAATTTGCAGGATGCACTTTGTGGCTGTGCTGTGTCAGCTCCAAATACATATGGTCTATGATTCAAAGCACATCAGATGATGGTGTGAACTATGCCATTAACTATGAAATGTGTTGACATGTATAGGTGCTACTCATAGTAAAGTGTGCTGCCTTTGAAATGTTGAGCCATGTATAGGTTGCCCAATAGGGTATCCAACAGTAGAGCTGGACTACTGTCACTTACACCCATGTGAGCATCTCCAGCCATGGCAATGAGTGCATCCAAGTCCAGGGGTTTAGGCAGCCATGGACAGTGACAAGTGTATGGCTGTTTCAGAAATGATATAAGCTTGATTACAAAACCACAGAATCTGTCCTTTACACCTAATTTACCAGCATGACTTGAAATAAATGCACTCCCTACACCCTTCCAAGCGAATATGTACAAGCTCCATGGATGTACAACACTGAGAATAAAGAAATTCCCCAAAACAGCACATGACACTCACTAGTTTCACTCTAATATCAGGTAGAAAGTGATTTCTGAGATGCTTTCCCCCCAGAATTCCAGGACATAATGAATGATATCTCCCAAGAGCAATTACTTAACCAACACACTAGGGGTCAGAACATTCTAAACCTTGTCCTTATCATAGGTGGTGTACCTATAGTTTCTCCATGCATGGCTAAATTCAACCATAAACTATTAACTTCTCCTTTAAAGCCTCATCATCCTCTACCATGTCAACAAATCAGAATCTGAGGACCTTTAATACACACACGCACACACACACACACACACACACACACACACACACACACACACACACACACGCACACACACACACACACACACACACACACACACACACACACACACACACACACACACTTACTTAAGCTCTGTGTTGAGCTATCAAAATTTACTTCAAATATCACCAACCTCCATGCAACTTCATTTGCTACATTTGTCACAGAATTCTATTCCCACCTGGAAAGGTGCTTATGCCTGTCAATTCCCACTATAAACAAAATATACTGGGAAATTCAAAAACAAACTACCCTAGTGGTCTGTAGGTATGCTGTAAAACAAAACAAGGAAAATGTCTAAGTTTTATAATACACCTCTTTCCGCTTTAAAAAAAACTCTATAAAAAGGAAAAGCAAAGCTGTAGAAACTGCATTTAATTATGTTCAAAACTTAAGAAACAACATCCTGAATTATTCTGAATTTATTAAAAATAGCATCACTGACTCAGACCCAAATGACAGAGCAAATATCTTTGTAGATAAGTTTACCCATGAAACAGTGGTCAAATTTTCTGTATGTCTATCATCTCCTAAGATCTTAAAGGAACATGCTCATGGGTAAGTACCAGGAAGGCCATTTTAAGCTGGGTCTACTTTCCTTTCAAAGGTGAAAATTAAACCTTATATCTTGTGACTGTGATGTAAGCACCTTAACAATTACAAAAACCCACAATCAACTCCCTGTCCTAACTGTGGTCTCTAAACTCAAAAATATCACTCCTAAGGGATTCTGAAAATCAAAGCCTAATAGTGTCAAATATGCCATCATGGAATTCCTCCTAAAACTATGTAACTTAAACACATTGTATATCCCTAAGGTAGGGAGATCTGTAATAATGAGTGCTCATAAAGGGGACCCCACTTCATATGCCAGAAACAAAAGATCCATCATTCTAATTAGTCTAATTTTCAAAACCATGGGGTGCATTTTATCTTAAGTCATAAACTGTGATATTAAAAATATCATATACTGTCACGCTCAGCAGTTTAATGTTGTCAAAGGGAAATCATGTCAACTGACAATAAGAAACTTTTTGAGAGAGTCACAGAGATGGGGATAGTGGTCATACATTCCACACGGCTTATATAGACCGATAAAAAGGCATTTGACTCCATACCCCATTCTAATACTGTAAAAAAATTATAAAACTGAAATGTATTTTTATTTTTTATTTATTTAACATTTGTTTACTATAGAAAACAAAGCAGTTGGATACAAATCCTCTGAACAACCGGCGTCTGTGTCTCCTGCTCAAACGCCAAAGATGCGCACCACGATAGTATAAAACTTCCTTGTATTCACTGACAAACCAGGTCGGACACCCAAAATGAAAATCACAAATTTATTGCACAATCCACGTTAAGCGCTTTCACCTACTCAAACCGTAGGCTTCATCAGAACATTTTAAAAATGATGTTCAGTTACTTAAATTCAATTTCATTTTGGCGCCATTTTATGTACCAAGCTATATTTAAAGTGACATGCACATAACTATAAAATTAAAAATAAAAAACATATTCACAAAGATATATTCACAGAAATTAAAACTCATAACCTGCATTTAAACCATATGTTATTCACTATTGTTAAAATATGAAATTTGGTGTAAAAAATGCAGTATAAAAAATGCAATATAAGAAATGCAATTCTCTAACAGTATTCTAATATGCTTTTCACCGATA
This sequence comes from Protopterus annectens, assembly GCF_019279795.1. Classification (NCBI taxonomy): domain Eukaryota; kingdom Metazoa; phylum Chordata; order Ceratodontiformes; family Protopteridae; genus Protopterus; species Protopterus annectens. Next base: position 149,148,977 of record NC_056733.1, on the reverse strand, counting down.
TACTGTCATTAAGACCAGGGGGAGTAGTGGCATCTGTTAAAATTTGCCAATAACATTCCTTAAATAACAAAAAATTCTTAAAATTACCCCCCCTAGGATTGGGCTTGACAATCTCTAAAATACCAAATCTAAATTGATGTTCTGTCCCTCTCTGCATAACATGTTTTGCCAAGGCATTTTTTTCGTCCATCTTCTTAATACAATATATATGAGCGTAAATTCTCTTCTTAAACCTTTGCTCAGTTTTGCCTATATAATATGCAGAACATGCTATGCATTTTGCCATATATACCAGGAATTTACTATTACAATTGCCTTTCTTAAAGAAAATCCTTGTTTTGTTGTAATTGGACAATTTTACCTCACTTTCCTGTATTATATGAATACACTGGTTGCAGTTACCACATTTCCTGGTATGAATATTTTTATCACCACCTTCGTTGTTTTCTACACATTTACCTTTTTCTAACAAATATTTTAAATTAGGTGCCATTTTATACACTAATTTCGGCTTTATACCTATTGTTTCAATCATAGCGTCATTTGTTAGTAAAGTGTACCAATATTTATTTAATATACATTCAACCTCTTTACTATATGGACTAAATTCAACAATACATGCCCTTCCTAAATTGTTTCTAGACACTTTAGTGTCAATAGTGCTGACCATGGGTTCCTGATTTTTTGTTGGATAATTTGATAACTGAGGAAATATACAATTTTATTAAAGTTGAACATCCCACACTAGCAATTATGGTAGGAATACCAAAAATACATAAGAACTTGCTAGACCCTCCATTTAGGCCCGTAGTGTCGGGAAGTAAATCAAAAACTTTTCCATTGGGAGTATTGATAGATTCATTATTGAAGCATATATACAACAAGGTGCAACATATGGTCAAAGATTCGTGGGAATTTTTAAAAAACTTTCCCACCACTTTGACAACTAGCAACCTGATTTTTGCATCTATAGATGTTGTGGATCTATTTACATGTATACCCAAGGTTGAAGGTCTTGAAGCATTTTTCAATAGTGTACATAAATATAGTGATTTGACCAGAGAAAAGACCCGGTTAGTGTACGATTTGATGTCAATAGTGTTGGAACATAACTATATATACAACGAAGGAGTAATATACAAACAAACTAGGGGCGTTGCTATGGGGGCAGCTTGTGCCCCCATATACGCCAACCTAGTTATGTTGGATTGGGAAATAAATAGCATCCTACAGAGTGAATATATGAGGTCCATTAGATATTATTCTCGTTTTTTGGACGATATATATATCATATGGGAAGGTAGTCAGGATACCTTCGAGAACTTTGTAGAATATTTAAATCAGAGTAGCAGTTTTTTGAAATTTACATCCCAGAGTAATGACTATGGGGTACCATATTTGGATACATTGGTCACTAGGAGGGACGGCAGGTTCCATTCAAGAATTTATAGAAAGGAAACATTTACTAATTCGTATTTGGATTATGATAGCTGTCATCCCACTAAAACTAAGATCAACATATTTAAAGGTCAATGTATAGAGCCCTGAGAATGACAACATCCTTGGAAGAAGTTAATAGGGAAATACAGTACATTATGTCTTTATTTATGGAGAGGGGCTACAGTATAAATATGATGAAAACGATTAGAGAAGAACTCATGTTAAGATGGGGAACCAATCTATTTCCGTTGTTGGGAATTAACAATCAGGAACCCATGGTCAGCACTATTGACACTAAAGTGTCTAGAAACAATTTAGGAAGGGCATGTATTGTTGAATTTAGTCCATATAGTAAAGAGGTTGAATGTATATTAAATAAATATTGGTACACTTTACTAACAAATGACGCTATGATTGAAACAATAGGTATAAAACCGAAATTAGTGTATAAAATGGCACCTAATTTAAAATATTTGTTAGAAAAAGGTAAATGTGTAGAAAACAACGAAGGTGGTGATAAAAATATTCATACCAGGAAATGTGGTAACTGCAACCAGTGTATTTATATAATACAGGAAAGTGAGGTAAAATTGTCCAATTACAACAAAACAAGGATTTTCTTTAAGAAAGGCAATTGTAATAGTAAATTCCTGGTATATATGGCAAAATGCATAGCATGTTCTGCATATTATATAGGCAAAACTGAGCAAAGGTTTAAGAAGAGAATTTACGCTCATATATATTGTATTAAGAAGATGGACGAAAAAAATGCCTTGGCAAAACATGTTATGCAGAGAGGGACAGAACATCAATTTAGATTTGGTATTTTAGAGATTGTCAAGCCCAATCCTAGGGGGGGTAATTTTAAGAATTTTTTGTTATTTAAGGAATGTTATTGGCAAATTTTAACAGATGCCGCTACTCCCCCTGGTCTTAATGACAGTATATCGGTGAAAAGCATATTAGAATACTGTTAGAGAATTGCATTTCTTATATTGCATTTTTTATACTGCATTTTTTACACCAAATTTCATATTTTAACAATAGTGAATAACATAAGGTTTAAATGCAGGTTATGAGTTTTAATTTCTGTGAATATATCTTTGTGAATATGTTTTTTATTTTTAATTTTATAGTTATGTGCATGTCACTTTAAATATAGCTTGGTACATAAAATGGCGCCAAAATGAAATTGAATTTAAGTAACTGAACATCATTTTTAAAATGTTCTGATGAAGCCTACGGTTTGAGTAGGTGAAAGCGCTTAACGTGGATTGTGCAATAAATTTGTGATTTTCATTTTGGGTGTCCGACCTGGTTTGTCAGTGAATACAAGGAAGTTTTATACTATCGTGGTGCGCATCTTTGGCGTTTGAGCAGGAGACACAGACGCCGGTTGTTCAGAACATTTGTTTACTGGGGAAGTCCGACTGGGCTAGTTTCCCATTTTCAGTGGAGGAGAGAAAGCTCCACATAAAAGTAAACAGTATAGTAGCACAAAACAATACAGATCAGAAAAAAATTTACAGAATTTAAAAATTATACAGACAGATTTTACAGAATATAAACATTTTTACAGATCATAAAGAAATCATGCTATACAAAGGAAAACTAATCAGTAATTCACTTTAGTGTAAGGTGTATAGCAAACTGGCTAAAAGCTAGAATCCACATAATTAAAGTAGAAGATGCCAGCAGAAATGCAAGAAAGTAACAAGTAGTGTACCTCAGGAATCAGTGGTGTAGCCACTGCTATTTGATATATCCTCCTCCAACCTCCAAAGAAATCCAGATCTGTGATTATCCATTGTCCATTCACCCCTCAATATGATGTCACTACAGCAGGAACTAAACCTCACTATCCAGTGGCATATGGAAAAGGGGCCAAATGTAAATGCAAATAGTGTAGTACTGCCATATTTGGTAAAAATTCTGGTCTCCAGCTTACACAAGTGCTAGCATCCCACTCCAAACTGGTCTAGTAATTAGGGATCTTGGCACCTGGGTAAATAACCCTCCCTCTCTCTGTTGACTGCCATGTTGCATAAGTAGTCAGGGAATCTTTCTCTTTAGCATAACTCATAGCTAAAGGCAACTCACCCAGGTTAAAATACATTATTGCTCTCTGTATTCTGTTCTAATTAGAGCAATTAAATGGTGCAATAGCTCCATTAGTATATACCTATCCAGGCATATCACACACATAGAAAAGTCCCACAATTTCCTAACCAGGAAGATTACTGGACTGAAAACCTTGATCTGCCATGTCAGGCTTGAAGCCGTATCTCTATCCACAATCTCAAATAGACTCTAAGATGGACATCTGTGTCTTGCTTTCTTTTCCAGCAATGACCAAACCTTCCTTGATCTCTTAAATCTCTGCAAAACAAACAGCTCCACTAACAAAAGATTTAAGAATCTGAATCTCCACAAACATATAAACATCCCCCATCTTGGGAAAAAAACTGCCATCCTACATTAAACAGACTGACACCCTCATGTCCATTAAGACTAATCTTGATTACTGGATGGGTATTTTCAAATTCATCCCAAGCTTGACTTGGTTTTCCCTTCAAGAATCTGGAGGTACAGGCAATGTGCTAATGGCTTCACAACTTACTTGTCTTGCAATTCTTATGATGCATGGCCCTAAGAATCAATGGGAAAGTCTGTGCAGGCTATTCTGCTCATTTCAGTATTTGGATTTTGGTGTCGTCATACTTACAATAACAGAAATTACATATGATTTCTGACATGTTATTACACAAAGTTAAAGCATATAAGCAGATAATTTGTTTTAAGTTGGTGTCTTTTTCACCCTGGCAAGAGAATATGCATCATTCATATATGTTCACAGGTCCTAGATATTAAACAATCACTGCAGTATAAGTCACTGGAGACTTTGCATTTTATATTTCATGTGTAAATATAGTAGGTTAATAGTTAAATAGTGTTTGAGATTTTTTAACAACATTTTTAAGTATACATTCATGGATAGTATGTACTACAATTATGTTATCTTTGAAGTTAAAATGACTTGCAATAAGTTCTAAGGTATTTTTGCACCATATATACCACACACACACATATATATATATATATATATATATATATGTGTGTGTGTGTGTGTATATATATACACATTTTTTTTTATTATTTTGAATTTATTAACTGGGCTAGAACACTGATCAAATTGGACCCATATAAGTTTCAGGCTGGAGAAACAATAGATACATGACATGACATGATATATATCAAGATTGAGAAAATGCAATATATACGTATACTATACAGAAAAGTGAATATCATAGTTGGCTTGTGGGAATAAAGGCAATAGATAAATGACATCAAAGAGTGAATGAAAGCATACAGTATATACATGCATTAAATATAGAATGGTATCAGAGTTGGAATGCTGGAAGAATCACAATCAAAGACGGGCAAATAAACAGAAGATGGGAATGAAGAGCTTAAGTGATAATGATCTTAAGGAAAAGGGGGGAGAGATTCGCAAAGTTTAAGACCAAGCACTGAGAAAGCATGGTCTGCCTAATGAGCCCTAGTTTGGGGGTTTTGAGAGGGCGAGTGGTTAGGATTTGTTTATTACTGCATGTCTGAATAGTCTGGAAACTGGGGAGGGGATAGTTGTCATTTCTGATAAGTTTAAATAGTTGAGAGGCAAATTCAAAGTTATCACATTATTTCGCAGGTAGCTATTTAAATTTTTCAATGGCTTTGCAGGGATGCTGATTTACTGGGGAGAGAGTAATGAATCTGCAGATAGCATTTAAAATGGAATGAATGGTGGATAAATTTCTTTCAGAAGCCACAGCAATTAATGGGAGAAAATATTCTTGCTGAACCAGTAAGATACCTTTACCTATGACATTTCTACAGAATCTGGACAGAAAAGGGGAGATCCTACTAGCCCAGAATAAGAGAGAGTTGAATTTTTTGTGTTTGTAGTCCAGGTGGATTTGGAAATTTAGGAAGGTGTCCAACTAATCCCCTAGGTATTTGAAAGAAGTGACATTTTCAATAGTGTTATTAAGATGATCAAGGATTTGTAGAGGCCTAGAGATAGAAGTGAGCTTATACCTTGTGCCAAAAAGCATTATTTTTGTTTTAGAGGAGGTTACGTGTAATTATTTTATTATTTACCCATTGAATAAGGGCATGAAAATCATCCTGGAGTTCGAGTTCAAGAGAAGAGACAGAATGGATGGAGTGGAATAGGACCATGACATCAGCACAAAGCAAGAAACGAAGGTGGAGTAAGTCGAAAGAAAGTTTCTAAATGTAGTTTGAAATGATGAGTGGTGACAGCATAGGTGTATGGGGGATACCTTTCTGCAGAGGGAATAGGTTGATGAATTGAACCAACTGTAGTTAAGGAGGTAGTTTTTGAACCTGGGCAGCATGTCATCACTAATGTCTATTTCAGTGAAATGGCGGTGGAGAATTGAGTGATCAACAAGATCAAAGGGTCTGGTAAGATCGATACAATTTGCTCTAGTAATTATGTCTTTGACCATTTCAAGAAGAATGTTGTCACTGAGTGTCTAGGTGTGTGTGTGTGTCTGTGTATGTGTGTGTGTGTGTGTGTGTGTCTGTGTGTGTGTCCTACTGGCTCATGACACATTCGCTCTCTGCCATTTGTTTGAATTGAACAAGTACTCTAACTCCCACTAGCCTGATCACCTGTAGCTACTTAGCTCTCCCAACACATATTATAAATCTGTATAGCCCTATCAGAGCCCTAACATTAACCCTAAAAGTCACAACCAGTTCCTAACTCCAGTCCTTGCTCCCTTACCCATAAACTACAACCCCCCTCTCTAAAACTAAAGTCCCAGATTGCTTCCTACACCTAAATTCCTAAATTAATCCTTAATCCTAAAATTCCTTTCCTGCTCCCTTAATCTTAATCTCCTTCCACTTTGTTGCTCTACTCTACACTTCTGACCCCATTTCACCTCCTATGCACAACTGCAGCACTTACCTTGAATGAACTCGTATACAGTATTTGAGTAAGGTGTGGCAGCTTCCTGCCTGTGCTCATTTTTGAGTTTGAGTGTGAGTGGCAGTCTACATGTGCTAAAAGGCACTTTAATACCTGGCTATGAGACAGTGGATTGTGGATTGTGCGTGCCTTGGATATGAGCATTTGTAGTAGCACATGTACACACACACACACACACACACACACACACACACACACACACACACACACACACACACAGATATATATATCTGGAGAGACAGAGAAACAATAGAATAGTGGTAGAGGAGCAGAGGGTAATTCAAGCAAGAAAGGACAAACAGGCATGTTACAGAAAAGAAACAAATTAGGAACAACCACCTCACTGTGTATTTTAAGGGCAGTTGGATACCCAGGACCAGGATGGTGGGTTCCTGTTTTTCTGAGGCCTGGATTGAGGAAGGAATGTGATCAAGAGTTTCTTAGGAAATAAGTTTAATGGGAAGAACAAAGCTGTCCCTTCAGTATTTACCTGGAAGTTGGAAGTTAACCTCCTTGTATTAAAGATTAGAATTTATACTGTTTGCGGAAGCAACAGAAACCATTACATTTATTGTAACCTTGTTAGATTATACCGGAAATGCTAAACTATGTATGTTAAACAGAAGACATGTAGTGCAAAATGGAGCTTGTGAAGGTGGGCCTCGATTATGTGAGACAATGTATTGAGATAGAGCTCTTATTGAAGGAAGGCTACATTTACTATCCCCAGCCCTTTTTGTAAGACTACACAATTTTTCATTAATTTCTCTAAACAAATTTCATTAAATACTGCAAGCTAGTATTTAGACAAAGTTTCTGTGGTTAGAACAAGAAAAGAATTACTTACATGCACAGGTAGATAGATATAGACAGATGTAGCTACTTATATACACATGGATATAGATGCATAAATGAATAGATAGCTACATTGTTATCAGCCGTTCTCTTTTTCCCATTTTTACATGGTTCATAGGTAGGTACTAGGCTATTGGCCCTAGGGCCTATATAAGCCTAGCCAAAAATGTACCCTGGCTTTCACCCAAGAAAATTATTTTCCTATGCCTCTGTCGAGCAGAGCAGAAGTGATCCATGGGGTGAATTTCCTATTTTCCATCCAATCATCAAGATTTTTCTTGAAGAGTGCTAATGAGGAGCTCTGTTTGACATAGATAGGTAGTTTACTCCAGAGTATGGGTTGGGATGTTACATCAACATTAGCTAATGGGATCATATCAGCTAAAACCAATCTATCTATATATATATATATATATATATATATATATATATGTGTGTGTGTGTGTGTGTGTGTGTGTGTGTGTCTGTATTTAAAATGTCAGGTTTTTGTGACATAAAAAAGAGACCACACCAAATCATTTCAAAACTTTTCCCACCTTTAATGTGATCTATAACCTGTACAATTCAATTGAAAAACAAACACATCTGGGGAAAAAAATATAAAAAATAAAAAACATACAATAAGCTATTTGCTTAAACTAATATTTTGTTGAAGCACCTTTTGATTTAATTACAGCATTCAGTCTTCTTGGGTAGGAGTCCATCAGCATGGCGCATTTTGACTTTGCAATATTTGCCCACTTTTCCTTGCAAAACATCTGTCAGACTGCGAGGGCATCTCCTGTGCACAGCCCTCTTGAGGTCACCCCACAGATTTTCTATTGGATTTAGGCAGGGATGGCTAGTGACTTCAAATCAAAGGGGAGGGGGCTACACAGGACACAGTTGAATGGGTGGGGCCAATGGGAAGAGGTGTGGCCAACTAGAAAGGGGTGGAGCTATGCTCAAAATCCCCAAAACTGGGACATGAATTAAATACGCTGCCCTGGGTGCCAAACCATCATTATGAGAGTCCAATCAAGACAAAATGAAGTGTAGAAGAAAAAAATATTTCAATGCATTGGCTACATGACAGCTTACTTAATATCTAGATGGAAACATAAAGGTTGTGAGGCATGAAAAAATAAATTACTTTTTAAATACATTACTGGAATGCCAGTCAAAATCAAGTATAAAAAAACAAGCAGCACTCAACTCAAACCACTTCTCAATGCAGTGCAGTTCTAATTATAATTTATATTCAGCTTTATAAAATTACCAAGTAACATACTGAAAGTAGCACTCTCTGCTATACCCCCACTTGTGAAAATGTTCCTTATTTAAAAAAGACCTGATGCCTGATAACAACTATCTACTTGTTTCATGGGAAAACATGATCAAAGTAAAAAATTAACAGCAAACAAAAAACAAGCTCAAGATAAATTGCTTAAAGGATTACTGCACAGGTGATGGACCATACATGATAGATTGGCATTCTGTTTAGTTTACTGGTAAAACCTGCAAAGATGACTGCAAGTCTCCAACAAATGAAGTAAGCTTCTGAAAATACTCTAATCCTGTCCTTTATTGCACATACTGTCATATGCATTTCAATACCTAAGGCTTATATGTTATGTAGTTATGTAAATATTCCCTGCATGGCAAAAACAAAAAAGCTTTCAATGTTGGTAATTCTTTAACAGTATGCTTATTAAAGCTTACTTGCATCTTATAATCTCAGACAAGCTTACCTTATGGTCACTAAAGTATTGCTACTTAAACACAGAGTAACAGGCAGTGCAACAGCATGCATTTTCTGAATAATAATAAGCATAAATTAACAGTATAAAAATATGACAGAAAACCAGAAAATTCTGAAAAATCAAGGACAGATGAAAAGCCACTGTAGTGCTTGTTTCTACCTTGGATGGGGGATACTCTGCACACTTACACTGCATAACTGCTCCTTGTCTTGCTTGGACACATCCAGAGTCACCACATGGGATAGTTGGTTGCAACAAGCATGTCATAATTTGAAATGTCTCTTGCTGACGGTGATGATGGCTATGACACATTTATCATACCTCTCAACCTCAGAGCAAGAAATCTGGACAAAGCCATACATAGAAGTCAGACAAAGGCCCAAAAATAAGGACAATTTTTAAATATTGCTCTTATAAACTTAGAATGATAATAGAATAGTAGGTCTTGCATTAGTATGAATTTTCTGAAGGTTATGAAATCTGAAACTCAAATGTTTGTCATTATTTTCTAACATCAGTCTCTAATGATTTGCCACTAATTTGCAGAAAACCACAATTTTTTGAAAAACGGACCAAAATGTGATGCAAAAATATAAAATAGCCACACAATACAGATGGGAACCTGTCAAAGAAGGGGCAGTTTTTAATATTAGTACTGTTAAGTTGAGCAGCTGACAAAATAAGAGAATCTACATGCATTTCTGAAATAAAAGTAATCTATAACTCTGATCATTACAATTATTTCTTAAATTGTAAACCCTCCACATTTTCTTCCAAAATTGCCATTTTGCAGAGGGATTTATTAGTGGGAGAGCAACATTTTGACCCAAAGTTGGTAACAGTTGAGAGGTTTGGATATACCTACTTCTATAAAATTATTTATTTGCACGTGCCTCTCAACCTCTTAACACAGGAAATCTGGACAAGGCCAAATATATTGGGGGAACCTACAGACACAGTATGAATAATATTGTTGTATAAACTTAGACAGTTGATAGAATAACAGGTCTTGCTTTAGCATGCATTTTTCTGAAGGGAATGAAGTCTGAAACTCGATGTCTGTCATTATTTAGCGACTTCATTCCCAAATGATTTGCCAGAAAACTACAGATTTTATGAGGAACAAACCAAAAATAAGAAGCAAACATCTATTCATTCTGTGAAAAATCTGGCCAGTTGAGAGGTATAGTTCAGCCGGGGCTGTCTTTCAGTTTGCCGTCCTTCCCCCCTCACAAACTCATGGTCGAATAGGGCTTCCCCCTGCAGCCATTCCAATGTCTCATTACTTGGCTATTTCACCCCATTTATGACAAATACTGTAATGTGCATACTGCCATAATTCTGCAATGATTTGGATTTCACTTAAAAGTTTTAGTTTACATTTTACAGCACAAACACTGACAGACATCTGCTAAACAAAGCAATGCAGTCTCACAATGAAAACTGACTTAGCATTAAAACCTCTCTGACCTTGAAACTCACATTCATTGAAACAGCATTGAAACCCACATTCAAGGAAAATACATCTGGCCAGTGGCAGATAAAAATTAACTTTGAGCTGTTTTCAAATCATAGTCCCCTTGCACATGAAACATGCATGTGTTCTTTGATACAGCTTCCTGGTTGTATTAAATTATATTCTTTGTATAATAAAGTACACTTGTTACAGGATGTTTTAAATTTATTGTTTTGAACATTTTTCCAGTAAACAGTGAAACAAGATGCATGCACCAATAATGACAAAACTGCCCAATTCAGAACATTTCCATCATAAACGTCTATTCAGACTTTTACAATCCACCAGTATCAGTAAATATGCACAATTTCTCCAGAAGAAAAAGTCATCTATATAATACCACATTAAAGAAATCTGTAACTAATGAAGAGGTTGCTGCTAGCAAACAACTTTATATTTCATTGTTTCATCTACAAATAAAATGCATGTTGCCTTGAGGAATAAATTGCCCATGTTACATTAAAAAAAATGATAAGCTAGTAATAGTGCAATAGGGAATGGATGGCAAACTGATAGTTACTAGGTATCTCTGGCAAAGAGGACATTCTCAGGACTGCAGTATCCACCCCCTTTAAAAGTACAACACAGTGCAGTATCAGCAATGCATCTGCATACCACGGGAGTAGAACTCACAGCCTTCTACATCGAAAGCAAGTACACTACCTGTTGTGCTATTAACAATGTAAGCAGACTCAGCATAAGTAGCACTAAACTTCTCCTCCTCTGAAGGTCTTAGCTCCTTGTAAAATCCACTTGACTCTCAACTTTGCAGCACATGTGCACAAGAAATCTGCAAAAAGCCAACATTTATGGGGGGGGGGCAAAAGCCAAAAAAAAACAGGGGCACATTTTAAACATTGCTTGTATAACCTTGGAAAGTTGCTAGAACAAAATACTGTGCTACCACCATGCATTTCACTACCAAGCCTTGAACCTAGGACCCTGTGCACTACAGTCAGAGCAACATACCAGTATGCCAAATCAGCTGTTGAAACACCGCAAGACTGAAACTTAAATGGCCATCATTTATGGAATTCAGTTCTCACCATAGCTCTCAACCTCTTAGCACAAAACACCTGGACAAAGCCAGTAATGGGGGAATAGAGCCACAAACATATTCAGTGAATTCAGTTCTCACCATAGCTCTCAACCTCTTAGCACAAAAAAAACTGCACAAAGCCAATAATGGGGGAATAAAGCCCCACGCATAGGAACACATTTCAAATATTGATCTTATAAACTTAGAAAATTGCTAGACTAAAATGTTTTGTGTTACCATGTACTTTCTGTAGAATATGAATTCTGAATTTCAAATGTCTGAAAATCAAGAAAACCACAGATTTTATGAGGAACAAAAGAGAACAAAAATATGAGGCAAAAATCTGAATGCTTTTCACAAGTGGTGTTGGTTAGGGAATTTAGGTTCTTGCTACCTGCACCTAAGGTTGAGGGTTTGAATGTGAGTTACTCTCTCTAGCCACACACACACACACACACACACACACACACACGCACACAAACACAAAGCAAGTACCTGGACACACACACATACACACACACACACACACACACACACACACACACACACACACACACACACACTAAAGAAAGTACCTGGAGATTGTTTCACTCTGTGCCAAACTAAAGCAAGTACCTGGAGATTGCTTTGTTCTGTCCCAAGTCTTCATTCAAAGCATAAACAGCTGTTTCTTCAAAGCACTTCCCAAACACTGAGCAGTTTCCTCCATAAGCCTCATTCAAAGTGTTTTCCAAGGTTCTGTTCTTAACCATGGAATGCTGAGCATGCTTGTGTGTGGTACCTCTATGCATTCCAAGAATGCACAGACCACAGACCATGCAGTCTGAACCACATAGACTTCTTGGGCATCTGTAAGACTGCTGCCTTCTTCCGAATCTGGACTGGTTAAACAGGAGTCCAGATTTGATTTCCACGCACACATGTGAGTTCTGGGATTTTTTTTTATTTTGTTTTTCAGCTGGTGGGGCTGCAGTCCTGCAGTCCAATAGCATGAGCCACCATTGGATTTAGGTCTGGGCTCTGGCTGGGCAATTCCAAAACTTATTTTCTTCTGGTGAAGCCATTCTTTTGTTGATTTGGATGTATGCTTGGTATCATTGTCATGTTGAAAGGTGAAATTCCTCTTCATCTTCAGCTTTCTAGCAGATGCCTGAAGGTTTTGGGCCAAAAGTGATCGGTATTTGGAACTGTTCATAATTCCCTCCACCTTGATTAAGTCCCAGTTCCAGCTGAAGAAAAGCAACCCCAAAGCATGATATTGTCACCACCATGCTTCACTGGGGGGAAGGTGTTCTTTTGGTGATGCAAAGTGTTGTTTTTGCTACAGATGTATCTTTTAGAATTCTGGCCAAAATATTCAACCTTCATCTCATCAGACCATAACACATATTCCCACATGTTTTTGGGAGACTTGATGCATTGTTTTGCAAATTTTACCTAGGCCTGGATGTTTTTCTGTGTAAGAAAAGGCTTCCATCCTGCAACCTTACCCCATAGGCCAGACATATGGAGAATACAGGAGATTGTTGTCACATGTAGTACACAACCAGTAATTGCCAGAAATTCCTGCAGCTCTTTCAGTGTTGCTGTAGGTCTCTCGGCAGCCTCCCTGACCAGTTTTTGTCTTGTCTTTTCATCAATTTTGGAGGGATGTCCAGTTCTTTGTAACGTCACTGTTGTCACATATTGTCTCCACTTTTTGATAACTGTCTTCTCTGTGTTCTATGGTATATCCAAAGCTGTGGACATTTTTTGTACCCTTCTCCTGACTGATACCTTTCAACAATGTGATCCCTTTGATGCTTTGTAAGCTCTCTGCAAACCATGGCTTTTTATGTACCAGGCAACTGAGTAAATGTCAGAAAAATCCTACTAGGACAGCTGAACTTTATTTGGGGTTAATCAGTCGCTTTAAATGATGACAGGTGTGTACCCAAGAAGACTGAATGCTGTAATTAAATCAAAAGCTACTTCAACAAAGTATTAGTGTAAGGGTATGCACACTTATGCAACCAGCTTATTGTATGTTTTTTATTTTTTTATATTTTGCCCTAACAGGTTTGTTTTTCAGTTGAATTGTACAGGTTATAAGTAATTTTGACAGTGGGAAAAGTTTTGAAATTATTTATTGTGGTTCTATTTTTTTATATCACAAAAACCTGGCATTTTAACAGGGGTATGTAAACCTTTTATATCCACTGTGTGTATATATATATATATATATATATATATATATATATATATATATATATATATATATATATATATATATATATGTATATGTATATATATATATATATATATATATATATATATATATACACACATATATGTATTTATAACTCTCCATCTGTTAACCACCACAGCAAGGACTGCTTTATATTTTATAACAAAAACAGAGGTTAAATATGACTAATCTGTGGCTGCATGAAGTGTAACTGGATGAACTCCAGGAACAACATGACACTAATTTGTTTAACAGAGTAAGCAAAGCTGTCATTATATACAGAACACAACAAATTATACTGTTGTGCAAAATGTTACACAAGTACAGAGTGATATCTGTCTGAAACAGCATGACTGGCTATTTTATATTACCTCCCTATGCAAGACATACTCACATGTGAAATGTTCTAGTTGTCCCTAAAAGGGTCATCAGATATATCTGAAAGCAGTAGCAGCTCTCAGGTTATCATTTGTTTTCTTTCTTTGATTCTTTTGCAACTATATTATAGAGAGACACTGTAATACATACTGTTGTGACCAGTGTGAACAAGATCATCCTCACACACACACACACACACACACACACACACACACACACACACACACACACACACACACACACACACACACACACACAAAAATACAGCATTATTTTTGAAGAAAATTAATGTCAGATAACTTCTGATTTTTTTAGGGTATCCTTACTCCATAATCCTGTTAGAAGTTATATAAAGTTTTCTGCAAGTTTTCTTCATAGTAATGACATTTGTTTCAACTATCAGAGTCCCTGACCCGACATTTATTCCCCAGTGGTGTATTCCACTGTTACTCTTTTAATATTCTAAGATCAGACATCATTTTGTAGATGTAACAGACGTTACCTTTTCTTAACCTCTAAAAAAGAGGATATAATGAGAATTCATGAAGCCATTCCAAATGGTCAGATTTTCTAACCCTATGATTTTTCTTGTAAGTAATTGTACTCTTTAAACTTTTTTTCAGGCTACCTTGTTCAAAGCCTATGAACTGTAGTACTCTATTCAGTAATGGGACAGATCATTGAGGTAAAATGTGGTACAATGACATCCCTGGAGTAATTAAATATACCCTTAAGATTTAGATGGCTTTGAGTATAATATTCTGACTTTGAGAGTTACATATTGGTCAAAGCTAACTTTTTGGTTTCTACCGCTTCCCCTTGATTTATAATAATGATATAATTTTTTATGACTTGTAGCAGAATTTAATAGTCTTAACTTCTGTCCTCTTTGCCAAGCCTAATGATGCTAGTTTATTGATAATAACGGCAAGGACATTACTAATAAAATAGAGGAGTATCTTTTTTAATCATGTTGGAAAATGTTGGTATCTTTTACTGAAGTTATTATGTAACCCAGGTGACAGCTATCACCATATTTGCTTATCTGTAGCCCATTTCCAACATTTATATATGAGAAGAACAGCATAAAAAGATGCAACCCAGTACAGATCCCCACTGAATACCACCAGTAACCTCTGTTGAGACAGAAGAGCAACCACTGACAAATGTTTTCTGCAAGGTTCCAGAACATGACTTGTTACTGGTGTTTCAAAAGCTGACACACACACTTTTGAGTTTTAATGCCAAAAGGCCATTAATATCATTTGCTACTATTCACTGTACATATAGCCAATTGGTAATGGAAGTGTTGCAACTGGTTTTATTTACCAATATGTAAGATAAAACTAATGCCCAGGACATCGGTATACTATGAATTTTCTGCATGTTTAACACATAATACTAACCAACATTACATCCAGATGTTAGATGATCATCTGTTAGAGTTTTTCATAAAGTTCTGATTATTATGATCTTTTGTTAACATATTTCTGAACAAAATTAATTAATGGACTTCTTAAAATAAAGAGTGAATACAGTAAATACCTTCTTAGACCAGATGAGGCATTTAATGGCTCTTTTAATGATCCTGTTTCATAGTTCATTGACAATTCCTTGTCATCTAGTTTCTAGGTTCATATATAAGTACTAGGCTAGCTGCCCTTATGGGCCAGTTTAAGCCAATCCAGTTTCCCTCAATGGTAAGAATTAAATTCTGTACCTTGGGTTGTGAAGTAAACACCTTAACCATTTAACCATCCACAACCCATATATAACAATGCCTATCATACATTTCTAACTCTTGATTTTGTGAATGCTATGTTTTAAATATTTCTTATGTGTATCTTTTTTTAGCAAAATGTGATACTAAAAATGCATATACACGTATTTCACATGAAACTCATATCAAATACCTTATGAACTGCTTAGTGCTGGAAACGCATGCATGAGAATGTTTATTGACTATGTTAGACGCTGTATTGGCCAGGAGCATATTTATTACAAAGAATGTGTACATTAGCAACATTGTTTAATGGTTATGCAGTCACCTCCTATTAAACATATTTATTCATAGAGTGGTATGAGCACTTCTTTTATCTGTTCTAATTACATTTTAAAAACTTTACTGAGGACATGTTGATAACACTAACAGCTATGAGTTAATGATATGAAGAAGTTCTTTAATACATGAACTCTAGAATATCTTGTTTAGTGTTTCAGGCAGTTTTCCACTTTGATGGTTTACTATTTAGACATCACTTTTCTCATTCAGGGATTTCAGCTGAAGATTGAAGTGTGCCATACATCAGTACATCACAATATTTTCCTGCATGTGCTCATTTGCCATCCTTTACATACTAATGGCAAAATAATGAAAGGGCACATTTTGCACATTAAATACATTATTTCCGATCAGTTACAACATGCAAGGTATAGCAATGTAGAATCTGACAACAGAGTTATTGTGATCTGAATAATGGGAGAGCTTTAGACAAACTAAATGGAATGAGTTATTAAATAAAACTTAAATATCACCTGCACCATCACCTAGAACCTCATTTGTTTCTCGATACTATGCGGACAGTTGTGGACTGACTATAATCCATTCTAATATGGTTATGAAAAATGTGGTTGGAGAAATGAGATTTGGAACAGACCAATTTGCCCAGGGACATCTTCGGGGGGGGGGGGGTAGATATATAGAGTAGCAGGAATTGGGAGGATAGGGTTAAATAGGAATGGATGAGGTTTGGGAGGAAGTGAGGTAGGGGTAGGGAGGGGCTTAAAGGATGTTAGGCAAGGGTAACTGGAGTAGGAGTCACATTTTGGCTTGAACTTGCTAAAGCAAGTAAAGTCCGATATGATCTATAGATATTTCCCGGAGAACAGGTAGGCCTTGGGTTACTGCTTAGTGCTGGTGGAAGAAGGCAGGTGGTGATACTATTATGTTCATAGGTTCATAGATAAGTACTAAGCTAACTGCTCTTGTGAGCCATTTTAAGCTTAGCCAATTATCCCTTGTGAGACTCAAACCCTGCACCTCATGTTTGTAAGGCAAACACCTTAACCATTAGGCCACCCTCCCAACCCTAATAGTTATACTATTCCTGGCTCCACAAAGTCTGCACTGCAAATTTTCCCTTAGAACTAGGCAAGCTTCAGCTCAAGTGCTTCAGATCGACTGCTCTTATTGCAGCACTTGCATAACCCAAATCAGCACTTGTCCAAATCTCCTAGACAGCACTATTATTTTCCAAATCTCCCAGACAGCACTATTATAATACAGCATAAGACCCACAATTTTCCGCAAGACAAGTGAAATTTACTTTTCCAAGCATGTCCAGAGGTCAGCTTCAGGTGTACTCTCCAGTTCAGCTGGTGGAATTGGGCATCCTGAGGCAATGTCACAACTGCCTCATGTATACAGACAACCCTCTCCTCTTATCTCTAGACACAAACACTTGTGAGAGATGCAAATATACAGCCAGACTGGAGGCTAAGCGCTCTCAACCCATGACTGTAACAGTCAACTAGCATCACACCACCAGTCACACATGGATCTACAAAACAAGCACCGGCAAAGCATACACATAAATACACAAAAACATATTCGGAAGCACTAGGTACAAATCTGAAAAAGAAACAGTGCCCTCCAAAGCAGACAAGCAAGCAACCTGCACCTCCAAACACAAGCCAGAAAACACATAATTCACCTAAGCAGTGTGCCTCACAACAGCCCCCAAGGCAAAACATCATACCCAACACATTAGTAATAGGAGACTCTATAGTAAGGCATACAGATTTTCCACTCACCAGGCTGAACATGGAGAAGGCTACTGTCAGCTGCCTGTCGGGTGCTAGGATCCGCCACATAACACAGGCACTTAGGACACTCCAGAACAAGTACAAGTATGAAGCTGTCATTGTACATGTTGGTGTGAACGATCTAAGACATACCTCCCTAGACTACATGAAGAGACATTGAGGAGCTCTCGGATCATGTAGCCCAAACTAGTATTACTCTGACCTTGAGTAGCATACTACCTTCACCTAGAATGATACCACAATACAATGACAAAATGATCAATTTCAACAATTGGCTAAGCTTCTGCTGTCATTCTAAGGGGATCCAGTGTCTGTCTGCCTGGGATGACATGATAGACAAGCCTCACTGTTTCGCCAGAGATGGTTTGCACCTGTCACCCCTAGGCTTTTGAATACTGGCCAAGGCTCTTGCTGTCCCCATAGTGCCTAATTTAGGCAAGGCTCAAAGGACAAACCAACCAACGTAGCCAGCACAGGTAGCCAAAAACTAAGGGTAATGCTACTCAGTGCCAGAAGTCTCAACCTCAAAATGCATGCACTCGAGGCACTCCTCAGTATGGAGAAAATCAATGTTTGTGCAGCGACGGAAACCTGGTTCAAGGCTCCAGAGAGCACCTCAACAATACCATTTTACAATTCATATCATACCTTCTGGCATCAGTTACCGTATTGCAGTACAAAAGGCGGAGGTGTATCCATATTCATCAAGTATACCCACATCTCCATGTTAGTGGTGCAGCATGATGCCCCAGAGATAATCCATGTGCAATTATCAACAGGCAAAACCACATTTCAAGTTGTAGCCTGTTATAGATCGCCCACCATGTCCCAAGATGCTCACTCAGCATTCTTTGAGGCATTGGAAAATATAAAGGTCCTACCCAACACCATAAATTTGGGTGATTTCAACTACCCTGGTATAGACTGGGTGAAATACCAAAGTTCTAACTCCTATGCCCAGTGGTTCATAGAATTTATAAATTCAAATGCCCTCAAACAACTGGTATGTTCTCCCACTAGAGGGGCCAACATATTAGATTTAGTCTTCACAAATATGGGCTCCCATTGTACTGCACCTGTTATCACTCCCTCTCTGGGCAGATCAGACCACAAACTGATAAACCTTGACATCCTCACCCCTCCACCTCCCCCAGTCAAAGAAACCATCATAAAAAACCTTTCCAAAGCAAACTTCAAACTACTTGCATCAGAAGTGGAAAGCTTCACTATTCCCTTGCAGAAGGATAATGATATCCAGGATGCAGAATCCTACACCAAGGCACTTTATATACATCTTCAGGATTGCATGGACCATGCTATCCCAAATAAAACCAAGACTCCTTCCTCAAGCAAGAAGAAACCAGTCTGGTGGACCCGGCCTTAAGCAAACTATACAATAAAAGGAGACTTATACAAAAAAAGGCCAAATCTCAAGTAGAAAAATCTTCCCTGATCAGCTTTAGTAAGAAATTGAGGGCCCTCATCAAGTCAACTAAAGCCAATTTCGAAAAGAAAGTTGCCACGTATAACCATAAGGCCTTCTATGGTTACATCAAAAACCTAAATGGCAACACTCAGGTCTTTTCTGAGCTAGTACAAAATGGAACAAAATACACTGACCCCACTGACATTGCCAACATCTTGGCTGACAGGTTCAGTGCAAATCCCCCCCCACCCTCACCACCTAGAGGGCCTATTACTATTCCCGAGGATTGTGTAACTCCAATTATTACTGATACATTGGTTAATAAGGCTCTATCTAAAGCTAAAAACACTGCCTCCATGGGACCAGATGGTGTCCCCGGCTGTGTCATACTCGAGCTCCAAAATGAATTAACCCCGCATCTGAATACCCTGTTCAGTCTTAGCCTCTTGACAGGATATGTGCCCATAGAATGGCGCACAGCAACGGTGGTTCCGCTGCACAAGAGTGGGCCCACAACCGACCCTGGAACTACCGACCAATAAGCCTGACCAGTCTGATCTGTAAGGCAATGGAGCAAATCATTATGGATCTCATAAATGGAGAGATTGGGAACCTCCAAACACTTGACCCCACACAGTTCAGCTTCTTCAAGGGCAGATCATGCCTCCTGAACCTGGTGGACTTCTTTGAGACAGTTACTCAGGCTATAGATAAGGGAAGGGAGGTACACACGGCTTACCTTGACCTTGCTAAAGCATTTGACACCATTCCCCATTTGGGTATTATTGATAAACTCACCAACCTGGGCATAAACCCGTACGTCACAAGATGGACCGCAAACTGGCTCTCAGACAGATCCCCCAAAGTAAGAGTAGTGGGATCTATGTCCAAATCCAGACCAGTAACGAGCAGTGTGCCTCAGGGCTCTGTCCTGGGGCCCCTCCTGTTTGGCATATACTTCTCAGAAGTACAGGCAAGCACTCAAGGGCTGTGGCTGACCAGGTTTGCAGATGACTGCAAACTGGGTACTATAATAGAGTCTCCAGACAACATGGATATCCTCCAGAAGAGCCTTAACAAGACTGATGCATGGTGTCAAAGCCATGGTCTCAAGCTAAATGCTAAACATGTGTAGTAATCCCCTTTGGAAAAAACAGAGTACCCGCGAACTACCACATAGGAGGTAACTCCCTGAAATCTGAAGTAGAAATAAGGGATCTAGGGACCCAAGTAGATAGTCAGCTTTCCTTTAATAACCATGTTGCCAGGGTGGTTTGAAAATCCTTCTATGTGACCCATCTGATCACGAAAGGGTTTGCATCAAGATCTAAGGATGTAGTGGTGCCCCTCTACTCTTCCCTCATCAGACCCATTATTGAGTACAATGCACCAATTGGAATGTACCTGGCTAGGCATCTCCAGAAGCTGGAGAGGCCACAGAGGTACCTCACTAAGAGGATTACTGGCCTCAAACAGTTGTCCTATGCAGCACGATTGAAAAAAGTAAAGCTTTTCTCTGTGGCATACCGCTTTCTCAGAGGCGATCTCTGTCTAACATACAGAGTCATGTCCCACCCAGAACTGCTGAACATGCTCCATCTTAGCAAAACCAAATCCACTCGAGCTACACATTCTAGGGATATAAACCTCAGCAGAAAAATGAATAGAACATGCTGGAGGGATAGATTGCCTTTGCAAAGACTTCCCTTGCTATGGAACAAGGTCCCAATCTACAAAAGACAGAGCCCCTCACTATCACTCTTCAAGAGGAACCTTGATGAGTGGATGGGTAACAGAAAGTTCACACCAGGGATCATGCCAACAGCTCTACTAGATAGGGGCCAAGGGTATTAGCTGCTAGATCAAGGGCCTAGGGAACTAACCAAAGGGGTGGTGAATACCACACAACATTGCTGGGCTAATATATGCCTTCGAGCAGATAGCCCAGTATCTACCTATGAACCTATGAGTAAGGGTACATTAAGGCATATATATATATATATATATATGGGTCTACTTTCATAGACCGAATGTACGAATCACCGACACACATTTTCCCCACCCCAAACAACCGACAACACACCACACCGACAACTCAACATACCGAACACCAAAACACCGACACAAAAAACGGCAAATACACATTGCACACAACAACATATCCACTAACCTTAACCTAAACCCTAACCCTAACGTCCGACACTACCGCACACTTACCCAACCCGCACCCTAACCCTAACTCACTTAACACACCCCTAAATCTCAACACAGTCACTATCGCACACTCACCCTACCTGCACCCTAACCCTAACTCACTTAACACACCCCTAAACCCCAACACTGTCACTATCGCACACTCACCCTACCTGCACCCTAACCCTAACTCACTTAACACACCCTAAAACATTCATCCCATCACTATCGCACACTCACTCCACCGCATTCTAACCCTAACACACTTAACACTACCCTACACAGCTCTACGTCACTTCCACACACTTACCTCACGGAACCCTTAGTCCGACACCACCGCACACTCACATTTTCCACACACTATCCTAAAATCCCTCAGTATCGTACACTTACCTGTCCGCTCCCCAATACTACACCTGTCACTTTCGCACACGTATCGCTCACACGCTGCCGTTGTCGGTCTCTCAGCCGTCGGGATATCGCGTTTTCGGTAACCTACCTGTTCGGTCGTTCCGTCTCGGTCTTCCGGGTGTCGGTAAAGTGGCGCTTCGGTCTATGAAAGTAGACCCATACATATATATATATATATATATATATATATATATATATATATATATATCTATATCTATATATATATATATATATATATATATATATATATTTTTTTTTTTTTGTGCAGGACAATGGTTAGAGATTTTGATTTTTATGGGTCGAGGGAGAGGTGATCACCCATATGCTGGGCTTTGTTTTGTCATGCTGAGAGGTTTGGAGGTATGCTGAGCATGTGGGAGGTCTCAACGGCTTTGGGGCACCCGCGGGTATCAGTTCTTATACCTCTAGCATTGGGTGGAGATTTGTGGAGTGGGAAATTTGACAGGGGGTCGTTTGTCAAGTTTCACGAGTTTGCCTTCTTTGGTGCCTTGACCTTTAGTAGGTACTTGTTAGCTTTCCAGTCAGGTTTAGAAGTTGCTTGGGTACTGGCCAGCTTTCAAGTTGCTATGCATTGTTTCCCTGTTATGTAATTGCACCCAGTTTAGGTATATATAGGGAAGAGAAGCGTGGTGACTTAAACTGGATGCATGGTGTAGTTCCAGCTTACCTCTCTGTCCTTAGCGCACAGTGATTGTGATGAATCCAGTTTTAAGGAGAAGCTAGCACAGCAGGCGGGTGCTTGCTGAATGGAAATCTGGCTTCTTTAAAAGAACTGCTCAGACCCAGTGATCTGTCTCTAGGTATTTCTGAACAATACAGACGAGACAATATAGATTAGATAATTCCGCGTAGGAATAGCATGTGGGATTTCTAAGCCTATTATTATAGTGTTTCATTCTGATGTTGTGAGGGCTTTTGCGGGCTAGGGAGCATTCCAACTGATGATGTTTGTTCCTCACATGTGCAATGAAGTGGAGTAGTGGTGAGATATGAAGTATATCGGGTCAGCTCCTTTTGAACATAGTACGAGGGAAAGAAAAGCCTTAATTTCATTTACAACCTGAAGAAAATGGTATTCCGGCTTTATGTTGGAAAATGAATTAAATCTGGAATAGATTATTTAGGTCAATAATAAATAAAATAAAAAAAAAAAAAAAAAAGAAAAGAGGCATTAGTTTAACAAGTAGGGTGCACAGTCTCACATTAAAGATGGCGAGGCCTGATTAATAAGACTTCATACCCTTCAGAAATTCATGCTAATGCAAACCCCATTATTCTATCAACTTTCAAGGTTGGTAAGAGCAATATTTCACAATTGTTCCTATTTGTACCATTATTTTAATGGCTTTGTCCAGATTTCTTACTCTAAGAGGTTGAGAGTTATGCCTGGGAAAGTAGTCAATAAACCCAACACACATAATGTGAACATTAGATGTAAAGAAACTAGTTGCAGGGCCGCCTACCCAGCAGGATAAACAATGGCATGGTGCAATGATAAATTCTGAAGTGAGACGCTAACCCCCATGTACAAATGGGGGGGGGGGGGGGCACCTGAGGCTGATGTTATGGAATGTTGTGGTGTTGCTAGTACAGGCCAGTCAGTGTGATATTTATTGTCATTGCTTTATTGATGTTCATTTTGGCAGGAGTAGGGAGCTGTTTGAATAATAACTTTTAGTCCAAGCTTGCTTAAATTCTTACATAAGTTTCTATGGTAGTGGTTGGTGCATGCATATTTTGAAAGGGAACTCTGGGTGGTAAACCTGTTTGCAGCTGGTATTTGTTGCCGGTTCAGGTTTCAGTAATAGCTTCGGGGACTTCAGTGGATGCCTAGGTATGGTCAGAACCCAGAGCTGGAGTTCATGTGGTAGGCTTCATTGTAGGAGTGAGTTGATTGTTCTTTGGCCAGAGGAGGTATTTTAGGTATGGATTTGGTATAGTGTGGTTTAATTTTCATTGCAGTCAGTTCGACTAAGGTTTGCTTGGCTTTTCATGGAGATATGGTTCTCTGACAAATTAGTGGCAAAGCATTGAGGAATGAAGCTGGAGAATGGTGTTGGGTTGGTTTCTCATTTGTGTGGGGCAGGCTCCTGACAGTTCGGCAGAGACAAGGTGTGGCATGGCGGTCGGTTGTTCCTCTGTCATTCAGTTGCTCAGGTCCTGCAGAATGTTCAAAGTTTGCTCACATTGGGTCTGTTTCTCATAACAGTTGTGTTTAGGATAATCAGTGAGAGGAGTGGAGGAGTGATGTCACTATTTGGCTTACAGAGGAGTTATGGGAGAGATCAAGAGGTATTATGCATTTGCCTTTCAGTTGATGGTTTGGCTTGAGTAATGGCTGCTTCCCTAGCATGAGTGGAGTGGCCTTAACTAGTACAGGACTTCCTTGGGAAAGCAGATCATTTTCAGATATTATATCCTGCAGGAAATGCTTATTACTATGAAACATGTAATTTCTGACAACTTTCCAAGTTTTCTAAGTAATAATTAGGTAGCTGGCAGCTGCCATGGAGTCTTTGCATGGGCTATGGCAATAGTTTGGAACTTCGTTCTGATATCACCGGTTAGAATGGCAGCTAAAAGCACATCAGCAGTTCAGGATCACACTGGTCAGGAGGAATGTAGTACAATGGTGTAACATTCTAAGTAAAAAAAAAATGTATTTGTAGTTCCTGGCTGAGATGAGCAAGCTATTAGTAGGAGTCTCACAGTTTGTCCATTTGTTCCACATTGTGAGGGCTACTGCTCCTTGTTTTGGAGACGTTAGGTAGATAGCATGGTTGACTGTTTGCAAAATATTATTTGAGGTGGTATGGAAATTATGAGGTCACCCATGTGTGTTGATATTTAAATTTTCTCTTTATCTGCAGGAGGTCTTAGTTTTTTGTAGAGCAATTTACATTTGGCGTTTGACAGGGCATTTAAGCGTAGCTTCAGTTACTGCTGTTTGTGCCATAATGTCAAAGTGAAGGGGTAAAGATGGTAGTCTTTTGGGGATTACGTTTGAGAGCTACGGTGTGGCTGGGCAGTTGTAAAACAATCAGTTAATTCATGCTGCAGCAAACCTGTATTTCCTCATCTTCTAAGTTTATCAGGGCAAGATATATAAGGCAGAATAAAGGGGCGGGGGGGTTAATTATGAGCACATTTGAATGTATAGGCACAGGGTTTGAGGTTCATGGCTGTCTTATTTCTGTTAAGGCAAGGTGATTAATTTGTGTTTTTCCTTTTACAGATTGCGGAGGTGTGGAATCAAGTGGGCGTGACTGGTGACCGGAGAGAAGTAGAGTCGGAGGTGTTGGAGCTGGTTCAATGGATGCCACTGCTGCTTGGGTGGTGCACAGGAAGGCCAGAGATGGGCATGTACTGAGTGACCAGTGGTCAGCACCCTAATTAAATGCCTTTGAAAAGTAATGGATGCTTTATGTGGATTTTGATGGTTGAACTAGTGTATAATGGGATTGTGGATTTTGGTGCTGGAGTTGTGCATAGGGGGTTATGTAAGGAGGTATGTTTGGGTCAAGGTAAGGTAGGACTAGAGGTGTGATGGTGCAGGTACCAGTGGCCATTGCCATTGATGGAATGGTGCATAAATGTGCTTGATTGGGGGAGTGTAATGTAAACAGTCGCTGTCCTGCAGGAAATAGTTAATGGTAGTTGATGTTGAGGGGCTGGACATTCCAGTTGTTGGAGTTGTGTACAAAGGGGTCACAGGGAATTTTATTTTATTCACTGTTTAGCAAGATATGTCAAACTTGGTGTGGTTTGGGTAGTGTATCGACAAGTAAATAAGTATATTGGGGGCTGGGTAAAGAAGGGTTGTGGATCTGTTATGGGGGGTCTGGGGGTTTTCTACAGGTGGGGTGGATGCGCAGTAATTAAAGGCATAGGAAGTCACTAGGTTACTAGTGCTAGGGCCCATAAAAGTCAGTTTATATATATATTCATTATTTATGGATATTACGCACTTGTATTTGGAGGTAAGGTATTCTGCTGGGGGAGGCTGGGTTGATGTCTGGTAGATGGTATGCTAACAAGTGTTTGTTTTGTACTCATTAAGGCATTTCAAGGTTGGTGCAGCTGAGTAGTGTAAGGCCAAGGAAGGATAAGTTATGTTGAGGGCAAGTTATAGCAGGGTTTAATATTTGCTTAGGGGTAGTTTTGTGTTCTTACTGATGGGGGAAGTGGCACCAATTTCAGAAGCAGGGGTAGTTACTAGGTTAATGGCTCTAAGGTTTTGATGAACTAGCCAGCTTCAGGTAAGTAAGATTCCTTAATCCAGAGTGCATTGCATGCTGCTCTTATTTAAGAAGGAAATGGGTGATTGTTGCCCATGTCCAAAAGGAATATAGGTAAAGCTGTGGGGGGGATTTACTCCTCAAGTTTGATAACAGGCTATAATAGCACAACTATGGGTGTTTTTTTTCTTTGCCTTTATTATGGTTAACAATGTTGTTTGGAACTACTTGGTTGGGAAAAGAGTGATATATTTATTTATAGAATAGGCCTTTTAATGAAGTCATTTGTTTATTTTGCATTGGTATCCGTTGTATCGTGAATCTGTGAGGTGTGGAGGAAATCTTACGGGTAGCTTTGTTAACACATCTTAAGTTTCATTGGTGTTTTGTATGCAGTAGTAAATGCATTTTAAGCAGTGGATGAAGGAGATATGCCAGTGGTGGTGCATACTGTCATTAAGAAGTTGTGAGTATGTGTGAATGAAATATTTACAGACTTTTCTTTTGGAGATCCCCCAGAGGGTGCAAATGGAGATGGGCTGACTGGCCATTACTTGGTAGGTTGAAGGAAGGTGGCTTTGACAAGCGAGAGAGAGGGTCGAGGTTGATGTCAGTTGATGGAGAGGTGTAAAAAGAGGTCATGGTCTTCAGGCAAGGCAGCTACATATGGAATTGTTTGTTATATTTTCTTCCCAATAAATACAATGTAATGGTTTGTTTTGCTTGTTTTGGGTAGGGAGCATCGGGAGTGAATTTACACTGTATTATTTGTAGCTGGGGGTTTCTTAGATTGGCTCAGGTAGGGTTGCAGCCTTCAGGGGCAGGGGATTAGTAGGTTGCATCGAGTAAGTGGGTTCATGTGGTGAGTTAGATGGGGTGTCAATGCATGGGAAGTGTGGCTTTGATTTACCGTACTTGCAGGAGAGAAAGGGTATGGTTTATTTTCTACATTCTGGACGGAGTTGGCATGTCACTAATCTTATAAGGAATCCAAACACAAAAAACAAACTAGAAAAAAGAACTGAGACAAATGAACACGCCCTCACTGCACCACTTCTATTAAAAAAATCCAAATGGTATCGATATCCACCTTCAATGGACCAAGCAAAACATCAAAGTTTTAAAAGGTAAAGCCTTCAATTTTAATTTCCGCTTTTCGTCCTGCTCCCAGCAGGACTTCTTCAGACAAACAACAAGAATCAACAAATTTCCACTTTTTAAAATAAAATCACATTTCAATTACAGTTGAAATCACATTTCAATTAAAATGCTTAGTTCCCTGCAACGGGATTTTAAAAGGCCAACCCCCCAAGAATAAAAGACACAGCACATTTTGTACTTTCAATAGTATTTGAGTTGAAAACAAGTAAAACATGAAAGTAGGAAATGAAAAATAGTAAAAACAAAAAACAAAAGAAATAAATATTCCCTTCTATATTGACAAGTTACCAGCAGTGCCGTTCAAACATACAAAAAGTGCAAAAACAACACACAGTGCCTGACTGTATGTTTGTTTACCTCCTTTTTTCACTTATTCATGACATGT
Organism: Protopterus annectens; assembly: GCF_019279795.1. NCBI lineage: Eukaryota > Metazoa > Chordata > Ceratodontiformes > Protopteridae > Protopterus > Protopterus annectens. The sequence continues at coordinate 149,121,097 of NC_056733.1, read as the reverse complement.
TGACTAAACTTACTTCTTCACCTAAAATGGCTCTTCAGCAATCCTTACTTATAAAGTTACCCTAAGCAACTTCTCCTATTTGTATGAATACTGAGAAACATCGCTCATACAGCTGCCTTATATACTAATACATAAAGGTTCCATGACTCATGTCTGCATTTAATTCTGCATCTTTATATTTCCAGAACTCACCTTATGTTGCTACATATTAATGTGACCCAAAGTTGTTCAAAGTATTTCGCCTCTCTCTTGTTGCCACATTAAAGACCCCAGTGTGGTGGAGATAAATCAGTAATCATCCAATTAAGCTCCACCGTTACTCTATCCTTTAAACAATTTCCAAAATTGTCTGCTAGTTCATCTTACTCGAGCCTCCATTGCTCTTTGCTTGTGTAGTTACCCTAAAACCCCATCTAGTGTTGTTTGTTGGTATATACCTACACAAGCTGCAATGGTTTAACATGTTATATCACACAAATAAATTAATATGTAGCAACATAAGGTGAGTTCTGGAAATATAAAGATGCAGAATTAAATGCAGACATGAGTCATGGAACCTTTATGTATTAGTATATAAGGCAGCTGTATGAGCGATGTTTCTCAGTATTCATACAAATAGGAGAAGTTGCTTAGGGTAAATTTACAAGTAAGGATTGCTGAAGAGCCATTTTAGGTGAAGAAGTAAGTTTAGTCAACATGTCATGAATAAGTGAAAAAAGGAGGTAAACAAACACACAATCAGGCATTGTGTGTTGTTTTTGCACTTTTTGTATGTTTGAACGGCGCTGCTGGTAACTTGTCAATATAGAAGGGAATATTTATTTCTTTTGTTTTTTGTTTTTACTATTTTTCATTTCTTACTTTCATGTTTTACTTGTTTTCAACTCAAATACTATTGAAAGTACAAAATGTGCTGTGTCTTTTATTCTTGGGGAGTTGGCCTTTTAAAATCCCGTTGCAGGGAACTAAGCATTTTAATTGAAATGTGATTTCAACTGTAATTGAGATGTGATTTTATTTTAAAAAGTGGAAATTTGTTGATTCTTGTTGTTTGTCTGAAAAAGTCCTGCTAGGAGCAGGACAAAAAGCGGAAATTAAAACTGAAGGCTTTACCTTTTAAAACTTTTATGTTTTGCTTGGTCCATTGAAGGTGGATATCTATACCATTTGGATTGTTTGTGCAGTGAGGGCGTGTTCATTTGTCTCAGTTCTTTTTTCTAGTATGTCACTAATCTTGTTTTGAGTAGGTGGCATAGGGCATTTTCAAGTTTGGTATATTGCTGGTGGCATTCAAGGGTACTGATAGAGGTAAAAGAGGTAATTTTGCTAAAGCTATCATGGGGTTTAGGTGCCTTACTGTTTATAATGGGTAGTTGGTGTTAGCAAGTCGGCTGTTAATTGGTACTTGAAAGTTTTCGGGTTGTTTCTACATGTCAGTGGGCAAGTAAAAGGGGGTTGCTATGGGAAGGGTGGTATGCGATTGATTTTATTTAGTTTTGGTGATTGGGGGTTGAGTTTTCCTGGTCCAGGGGCAGGTCATGCTCTGGTAATCATTAGGTAATTGCCAGGGGCTGGTAATGTCCTGGTAATTATTGTACACCGAATGATGTTTGGCCTTATCCTAATGGTGGCTAGATGATGGAAGCTTGATGGAGAGAGAGGGAACAGCCTGGTCAGGCTGGTGGGCAAGCTTGCCCTCTTCTGTTCCCCCTTTGTTGTTGGATGGTCAATTCAATAAGTTGGGAAAGGAAAGTGAGTGGTTACGCTGCTCGATAAGTACATAAGTAAGTGGAAGAAGCTGCTTATTTGCTTGATGGAGTAATGCAATAAATGGTAATGGGAGTGAGCAGGTACGCTGCTTCATAATTAAGTGAATTGAGGAATGGACGCTGCTTACTGATCAGGATGAGCACATCTCTGCTGTCTTGTGCTATGATAATGTTACATGGATGTTATTTCACCTGTATCATGTTTGGTTGAAATGAATGAATATTGGTTAGCATTTATGTATATGGAAATTTAATAAAGGTCATCAAATGTCATTCGGTGTAATGTATTTCTTGAAGGGGACTGGAACAAATGAGGTTTGGAACAGAGCAATTTGTCCAGGGACATCTTCAAGGGGGGGTTAGATATATAGAGTAGCAGGAATTGGGAGGATAGGGGGAGGATAGGGTTAAATAGGAATGGATGAGGTTTGGGAGGAAGTGATGTAGGGGTAGTGAGGGGCTTAAAGGATGTTAGGCAAGTGTAACTGAAGTAGGAGTCACATTTTGGCATGAACTTGCTACCTGCCCTCCCTCCCCTTTTTATTAGTGGGGATGTGGTTATGTATAGTTTGGAAAGGGCAGGGAAGAGGGGCATGCTTGCCCTCTTCTGTTCCACCTCTGGTGTTGGATGGTCAATTCAATAAGTTGGGAAAATAAAGTGAGTGGTTACACTGCTTGATAAGTACATAAGCAAGTGGAGGAAGCTGCTTACTTGGTTGATAGTATAATGCAATAAATGGTAACGGAAGTGAGCGGGCACGCTGCTTTGTAAGGGAGTGGAGGTATGGATGCTGCTTACTGATCAGGATGAGCAGGTTTACGCAGTCCTGTCCTATGATAACTTTACATGGATGTTATTTTACCTGTATCATGTTTGGTTGAAATGAATGAATATTGGTTAACATTCATGTTTATGGATATTTAATAAAGGTTGTCAAATGTCATTCGGTGTGATGTGTTTCTTGAAGGGGACCAGGACAAAGATAATCAAGGATATAAATAAAACATAACACCATAGGTGATTTCATAAGAAGATCTAAAATAAATATAAAGAATGAGCAATCCACTTGAATTATAAAAATAATTATGCTTACAGACATTATTGCATGTACAGATATATAGAGAAAGGTGATTCAGTTATGCACCCTCTTTCATACATGATGTACCACAAAAAGTATTTTTCAAGTGTATAATATTTATATAGCTAAATGTTATTGCGAGCCATTTTATATTGAGAAAGCCGTCAGATACTTTTCACAGAATTATAGAATGCATCAAAGATATGGTAGATGCCTTTACTGATGCATATCAAAAGGAATACTAAAGGTTGTAGATTTGCTTTTAAAACTTTAGAACAGCAGGTGAGTTTACCGACTGCTGCTAACATAGATAAATAATTTACTAAGTGGTAGATTTGGAAGAAACATTGTTGTAGCAAGGGGTACAACAGTTTTGTCTCCTTTTGACTGAGCTTGTTTTATTATAGATAGCTGTATTCAGTGATATAGCCAAATGATTTTGTACATATATTTTTAAAGTTATTTTGTTCAGTTTAAAAAATTATACAGTATTTGTAAGCTGGTGAAGGATTTTTAATCTAAAAATGTGCCTATATGTGTAATTTGCCATAATCCTAATACTGATGGTGAATTTTTTTGTTCTAATTGTAGTAAGTGAATTATTGTTGAGGTTTGTTAGTACAGTTTCAGTTTGTGTTCTGCAGTGTGATGACAGCTGAGAGAGTTATAAACTTTGCCAAGCAATGCATCATGCATTTCTTTCATGGAGAGTTAGGCAATCTGAAAACAATGCCCTCCTATGCAATAATAATGCTGAACAATTTAGAAAGGCCTGCAGTGCAGACAAGCTGCAGAGAGCAGAGGTAGTGGTATCATGCCTCACTATTATTCTGTAATTGTAGAAGATCAGTGAGGTTCACACTGGGTTATACTTTTTTTTGTTCTTTTTCTGTCTCTGAAGATCAATGACCAGATAACTTGCAATGTAACTATACCCTTTCATTCCACTTCTTAAGTCAGTTATGGCGTGGATGTCATCCTGGCAGCCCTATGTGGACAGAACCAATGACTTTCCTTTATCAGTGTGCACTTTCCCGCAGTGCCATAATATATAATGAGAGAAATGAAAGATGACAGATGAGAAGTAAAAGAACTTAGGAACAAATTATGAATATTGTAATAAATTATGTAAACAAAACGTTTCAAGATAGAAAGAATGTACAACAAAGAATGACATGTTAAAAACTTGACAGAACAAGAAAATAAGGAATTGGAAAATGAGTTTTCTTTATATGACTTAGGTAAGGAACATAGATATAATTTATAGTCAGTTACAGGATCAGATGGAATAGGATACCAATTAACAGACTGGCAGAAAAAATACTTGTTAAAATTTATGAATGTGCCTTTGTAAAAGAATATATGGACACTGTTATGATATTTCTAAGCAGAATTAAAATAATGCTTTATTTAAGCATTCAACTACATGTCTGTCTTTTTCAAGTTTAAATCTGCAATTTTGGATCAAGTCACCTTAAAGCCCCAAAGTGGGGATGTTAAAACAGCATGAGAGAATAATGCCATGTGTTACCCAGGCCTTAATGATTATGCATCTCTTCAGCCTGTTTTGAAGTTGAGAGCAGTTAAATTACAGTAAAGCTTAACCTAAGTGATGATTTTTTTAAGTTTATAAGTTTATATAAGTCTTGTATTGATTTAAGTGCTGGTAGAATTTTAATGTTTTTAGTCATTGTATTAAATTGTATTTTATGTCTTTAAATCTTACAAGCAATTACTCAATTAGTTACATTTAAAATCATATAAATTGCTCTGTGTAGCATTATGGGATATTCTTATGAAGACCTGTTTGTGTGAGAATGAAAGCACTAAATAAAAATTATTTTTTATACCTTATGTCTTGTTTGGGAAGTTCCTTGGACTCTGGCTCTAGCATTATTTTATTTGAAGGTTTGATTTTACTATAACACTACACATTCTTGTGGTTAGAGCTGGATCATGGATTCTCTGGATGAATTTCCATCAGTTCTTTCCCCATTCATCATCAAGAAATTATTCAAATTCAGTTTGAACTTACTATTGTAAAAGGAGAATAAACACAACTAACAGAACTGTGTTCACAAGTCCCTGGAGGCTTAGCAGCTATTCCTAACAGTTCTGTACATTCTACTGCAATTTGGGCGGGCAGTTATCTGGTTGATTATTCAGGAGCTGAAGGCGGAGGTGCTTCCTCCCTGACTCAGCTAGGAACTGAAAATGGAGCAAGACCACAGGTTGTTACTTCTAAACCAGGATAAAATGTCATCACTGTCCCTTATGATAGGATACAGGGCACTGAAATGGCTTGCAGCACTCAGATGGAAGGCTTTCTGGAAGCTAAACATAAAGGTACTGTTTATACTTTCTGCATTTTCTTTACCAGCCCAACATTTACATGAAGAACTTTTTTTGCTAAAAGTTCTGGTAATAAAACATGTTACCAGCATTTACTTGACAAAACATTTGATCTTAATGGTGGTAGTGAATCAAGTAAAGAATGGACGGTTGTTAACCAAAATGTAAACTCTCCTAGTTCTCTTAAAGCAAAGATTTTATCTATGGAAAGAAAGTTGTTTAAAATTAAATCTTTACAAGTTGACAACAAATATTTAAGCCACTATTTACATTTACAAATTATTCCTCAAGGGCTATGTGTTTTTAATTTTTTTTTTGGATTGGATAGGAATGATGTGACTATAGGGAGGGATATTTAAAGATTGTGTTTGTGCTTATGCATTTAATTCTGATGAAGTTTTTTTAAAAGAAAGCACTCAATTCTGTTGTGTTTTATTAAAGTACTAAAATTCCTGTTGGCCTGCATTTTTCATTCCTAGACCTTATTGCTGGTTATGGATTTTGATAATAATGTGATAGTTTTGTAAATGACAGGACTTCACATTTTAGTGATGCCCATAACAGCAATATTTCTCCCCTAAGTTCGTCAGAAAGGCTAGCAAATAACCAGAAAAGACAGGCGGATCCTTGATGGCATCCCAAACAAGATTTTTCAAAGTACTGGCACTTGTAAATGAATAACAAGAAGGGATTTACAAACATGAAAATGGCATTATATTCTCTTTTGATGGAATCATATTTTTAATTATACAGATAGACCTATCACGATAGAACATTTTACACTTTTTCAGAAAGGTTTGATGTTTGTACCTTCCAAACAGATTAATGTAGTTGGCTCTGTAGTAGAAGTGGAGATTTTACTAGAAAATTTAATTTAACCCTCTATTTTTTACAACATAGACAGATAAATATCTCAAGAAATGGGGACTTAGTTAAGAAAAAAAGTATTTAATCCACCATAGCATCCTTTACTATATTTCTTTGAGAAAACAGTTACTGAAGATATTTATAACTTACAATCTACTAGATATAATTAATTTTTTCATTCCAACTTAAGTAAAAGAGAGAGAAAACTGTTTGAGTCCCGGAGAAATGATAAGATCCTCTGCATAATTAAACCAGGTAAGGGGGGAGGTATGGTGCTTTTTGAACCAACAGAATTTTCTAGCATTATGTCTGGTATGTTATATGACACTGAAACCAATTCACCTGTATTGAGGAAGGAAATAAATACATCTTACCAAAGAATGATTCTTATTTAGAGAAATATGTATTAGGTCAGATAATATGTCCTGAATTATACAACACCCTTAAAGTAGAGAATCCTACAAATCCAACTATATTCAGCATCCCCAAAATCCACAAAAATGTGAACCATCCTACATTCCAACCCTTAGTGGCTGCCCAGGGTCAAAAACTTACCCCCTGACAGTTTGTGTGGATAGGTGACTAAAACCAGTATATAAAGAAGTTCCACATTTGATTATAGGCTCTTGGGATTTTTAGGGGAGATTAAATGCTGAATTATGGGATCGGGAACTTATCTTACTTGCAACAGATGCCATGTACTTATTTATGGTCATCCCTAAGGAACAAGGATTAGAGGCCTTTTATAAAAACATTGTCCAGTATTCCACATTTTCAAATCATAAAATCACTCTAATTTTAGAATTTATGAGTATGGTCTTAAAAAACAGCTTCATTTACTTTGAAGGTGAAATCTTTAAACTGAACAGAGGTGTTGCTACTGGGGCCTCTTGTGCCCTCATTTTTGCAAATCTTATTTTACTGGACTGGGAGAATGTTTAATTCTCAGTTTTTTACTAACAAGAATGTATGTAAGGTTTTTGGATGATATATTTTTTTGTTTAGAATGGGTCTGAGATACAGATACCTAAGTTTATTGAGTATTTGAACAACAAATACTTCTAACTATCAAAAATGTACTTATAATGTTGGGAAGGATAAGATTAATTATCTCAACACTATCATTTCTCACACTGACAGAGGATTTAGATGTAAAGTCTGTAGGAATTCCAATTTTAGCAACTCGTATCTCCATTTTTCTAGTTGCCACCTCCTAGCCCAAAAGAAAAATTTGGAGAAAGGACAGTGTATATGTATAGGAAGGATGACCTCCCATCATGAAGATCTAGGTTGAGAACTCAATAAGGTGGTTAATATGTTTTAAGCCAAGGGTTATCCTACCTCCGTGGTACAGAGTATTAGACATCAACTAGAAGGTGAATGGGGTGCTAGATATAAGCTATTACTGGGTATTAAGTTACCCCCAAATATCCAGGCCTCACTAGCAAAAGCTATGAAAAGCTCTAGTAGTTCAATATCATTCTCAGTCAGTTGAAAATAAATACAGTATTTGAAAAAAACTGGAACATTTTTAAGGCTAGTCCTAATGTGCTTAACCACATAGGGAGAATCCCTATTCATTCACAAGTCTAGATTCAACATGAAAGATTTGTTTGAAAGAGTGTCAAATAGGGATTCAAACATGAAAAGAAAGATAATGTAATGTGTGGTATATGCAATCAGTGCTCATTTATTCTTGAAGAGAAAATTTTGGTTTTAGAAAACAGTGTTCATTCCAAAGTATATTTTTGCAAAGGCAACTGTCATTCAAAACAAGTGGTATAGCTTGCCAAATGTTCAGGATGCTCTGAGTTTTAAGTAGGGAAAACTGAATGCAGACTTTGTAAAAGAATATACAAGCAAAGCTATGATATTTCTAAGCACAATGAAAATAATGCTTTATTTAAGCATTCGATTACTTATCTGTCTTTTTCAGAATTTAGATTTGCAGTTTTGGATCAAGTCACTTTAAACCCCGAGGTGGGGATGTTAAAACAGCATTAGAGAATAAAGAACTTAGGTGGTAACTTAAGCTATATGCCATGTATTACCCAGGGCCCTAATGATTATGCATATATTCAGCCTGTTTTGATGTTGAGAGGAGTTAAATTATAGTAATGATTCACCTAAGGGGTGATTTTTAAAGTTTATTTTATAAGTTAATATAAGTTGTGTATTGATTTTAGTGTTGGTCAAATTTTAATGTATTTAGTCCTTGTATTTAAAATGTATTTTATCTCTTTAAATCTTATAAGCAGTTACTCAATTAGTTACAATTAAAATCATATAAATTGCTGTGTGTGGCTTTATGGGATATTCAAATGAAGTCCTGTTTGTGTGAGGATGAATGCGCTTAAATAAGCACCCTTTTATATGCCTTATATCTTGTTTGGAAACTTCATTGGACTCTGGTTCTAGCTTTATTTTATTTGAAGGTTTGGTTTTACTATAATGCAACATGTGTGTTTTTATTTATGCATTTGTATACTTAAAGTTGTATGGAAAAAGGAAGATAAAAATAAAATTGAAATTTGGAAACCTACAGTATTGAACAATGCAAGATTTTTATTAAAATAATTCAGAATAGAATGGAATGTAAAATGAAGAGTATTGTGGAAGATGTCTTACATAGTTTAACGAGAAAATTATGTCATAAATTATTATTCATAGTAAGGGAAATTGTGGATGGCATTATAAACAGAACTGATGAGACCAAGATCATGATAGGAGATATAAATACCCCATTTGATACCATACAACATGAACTTTCGTGGATAATTATGGAAGAATATAACATTAGTAAGAAAATTAAAAATGTATGTTGTTTTACATATAATAAAGTAAGAATTTTAGCAAATGAATAGTTAAGCAAAGAAATAGATATAAAAATAGCATCCATCAGGGATGTCCTACGTGTAGTATATTATTTGCATTAGTTATGAATATATTAGACAAAGATATAAATTTGCAAATGAGAGGTGCTACTTATATTACTAATGAAGAGATAAATATTCCAGTCATGTTTACTTATGCAGATGATATTATACTGATTACAAGAAACAAAGTCTGGAAGAAAGAAGTTATATGTTACATACGGCAATGTTTAAATATAATAGGTATGACTTTAAATAAACAAAAAGTTAGACTGGGTGATAATACAGATAAGATGAGTATCCTTCTCAATTAAAGAAATCTCTGTGTTAGGAATAAGTTTTGGGGGTAAAATGTAAGTTAAGAATAATGGAATAGGATACTGATTGAAATAAAGGAGATTTGTTGTTGGTAAGCATAGAAGCTATCATTTAATACAAAGGTTTATTTGATTTATTCAGTTATATTGGGAAATATTGCATATTTAACTAGTGTGTATATGCTGTCAGTAATCTATAAAGAATACTATAATAATTTATGTCTTTGATATGGGGATCAAGATTGAATCCAATGAAGAAAGGAGTCATAGACTCAATTATTTATGCTATTTCTTTGAATTTTTCCAACTTTTTGTTTTGGCTAAATGATAAAATATTTAGTTGTAAATTTACTAAAGTACATATATAAGTGTACTGGTCTGGGATATGTTAAAAACATTCAAAAGAAGAAAAACATATTTAAATTAAATAATAGATGTTATCAAGAAAAAATATTTTATGGAAAATAAAAAATGATTAAATAGAAAATCAGATGAAAGGTGGTATAAGAATAACACAAAACAATATTATTATGCTAATCCTTCAGCTGAGCTAGTTAAATGAAAATTTTATATCTATAAAAGTATGAAACGCATGGTATAATAAGCAAACAGGATGACAATATTTTTTATGGAGATCAATGATTAATAAAAGACTAGTAAAGAGAAACATGTCATATAAAAAATCACAACGAGTTTGTATATATGGTTGCAAAGAAGAAACTATGTTACATGTTTTCTTACAATGTCCAAGGGTTGCAAAATTGTGGGAAAATTGTATAAAGAACATTTCTTTGAAAATATAAAGGAAATAAATTAAATAAATATTGATATGATTATGTATGGATATTATATCATAAAAATAAGGAATATGTTAATAAAATACATGAAAAGTATGTCATGTTATGAGTGGACCATTTGGAATGAAAGTATAAAAGAAAGAATGTTTAATAGTAAATGCAGAGTAGCAGCAATTTTTAGAAAAATTACATAGTGGTTGTGAAAAAAGGAATGGGTTTCAAATAAGATAATGAAGATAGAGGTTTAACACAATGAAAAGTAAGATATATATGACTGGATGACAATAACAGAAAGGAAAGTCAATTTGTACACTGTATAAATTTGTAAATACATAAATATTTAAATTTTTAAATAGTATAATACATAACTTTTTTAATAAAAAATATTCTTTGCAATACCTGGAGTAATAACGGCCTCATGTGGTCTGTACTTATTTCATCAATTTGCCATGCATTGCTGAAACCATTGCTTTCATTAAGATTCATCACAGATACTTCATTCTGCTTTAACTAACCCAAGCAAAGCATACACAATGACATCGCTCCATGATAAACAAAACATGAT